>NC_056726.1:189792393-189974893 GCF_019279795.1 Protopterus annectens
ACTACCCATTAACGTACCTTTATTAACATCCATTTTCTTAAACCAGGACAGAAATTCTCCCATGTTCCTACCTCGCCTATAACTATAGGAACGATAGTCACCCAAACACTGATCAAAAAACTTATCTGATTTTAACATATACCAATATTTATCTATTACCTGTTTAATCATAAAGCTATTAGTACCAAAGGTAGTAACTATTCTAACAGCAGACTGCTCAGGCCTAGCAGGTTTCGGCTCAGTATCCCGGGTATCAAATAACAAAGGATCCCTCTTCAAATTCAGGGCCTCATTTTTCTCTCGTACTATATGAAATCTGTTATAACCCCTTCTAATGAACCTAGTTCCCATTTTTTCAGCCTCCAGCAGATAGTTGTCATCTCGGCTACAAATACGTCTTAATCTCTGAAATAGTGCCTTGGGTATATTATTCACCATATATTTAGGATGACAGCTATTAGCCTCCAGTAGAGTATTCCTAGTAAAAGGTTTCCTATATAATCCAGTAGTCATGGTACCATCTAAAGCCTTAGAGACATGAATATCCAGGAAATCTATATCAGTTTGTTCAATCCTATCAACGAAAACCAAGCCAAACTCATTAGAATTAAGATATTTCACAAACAAATGCCACTCAGATAGGGAACCAGACCAAATGTCCCAGTGGTCATCTAGATAATGTCTACACATTACTAGATTTTTCTTAAATATGTTGTTGTCCACATATATCAAATTCAGGTCTAAAAACCCCATGGAAAGGTCAGCATATATGGGGCAAAGGTCATGCCCATGGCAGTCCCTTTTAGTTGTAAGCAGTTGTTTGCCAAAATAAAAAACATTATGTTCCAGAACAAGTTTGATGAAAATTACTAGCAAATCACAGTGCTTGGGTGAATAAATCCCAGATTCCAACAACCAGAATCTAACTGCTGTTATACCTCCTTGGTGTGGAATATTAATATAGAGGGCTTGTACATCAAGAGTACACAGGTAGGAATCTGTGGTCACTTGCAAATCATTCATTAACCTTAAACCTCTACCGGATACAATTGGTCTGCCAGGTGGGGGAAACACATTTTTATGAATGTTAGGCAGTATGTAGAACAACTGTGGTCTAGGATGTTCCACTGTCAGGTCCCTAAAGATTGCATCCGTAATATAACCATCAGTTTTATACTGAAGGAGTAAACTATCTTGTTCTTAAAAACTGTAGTGGGACCTATAGATAGACAACAATAATATCTAGCATCCTCTAATTGTCTCAAGGCTTCCTTTGTATATTCCTCAGTCCCCCATACCACAGTAGCCCCTCTCTTGTCGGCCTTCAGGCTAACCAAGTTCTTATTGTCGTTTAATTGTATCAACCTCTGCCATTCAGATCTAGTTAAATTGTTATGATACTGTTTGAAAATTGAACTTTGATTAACATGTAGGTCTTTCAATACTGCTTCCTCAAAAAGTATAACCCTGGGATGATGAGGGTTTTTTGCTGCTTACTTCTAACCAAAGAAATTTTATACATTTCAACTGTTGGATTTTTTCATTGCTTTTGATACTATTTTTGTGCTGGAGCTTGAGTTGGGGTATATTTGGTTTGGTCCATGAATTTTTTTGTTAGTGCGTGTACCTGGAGCCGTTGTTTTTTTATATATATGTTGTTGTTGTTTGTCTTTCGGCTTTTCCCGGTTAGGGGTCGCCACAGCGGAACTCCGGTCCGCTAATGATTGGCAGTTGGATTTTATGGTGTCAAGTTGCCAGCCCGACGCCCAACCTTCAACTAAGGCACGCCCATTCAACGCATGTCTTTTGAACGCCCACTCGACCTCGTGGAGGACTGCATGTCCCTATCAGACAAAATTTCAGAAGATACCTCAGATTCAAAGCTGGTATAATGCACTACCAATTCTCTGCACTGACCTTTGGCTTATCTACTGCGCCCAGGGTCTTTACAAACTGCCTGGCACCAGTAATTGCATTTTGCAGACAAAAAGGAATTCAAATATATCCATACCTGGACGACTGCCTCATTCAAGCAGAGACAAAAGACATTCTTCTAAAGCATCTGGCGTTTGTAAAAAGGTTGCTAATTTCTCTAGGGTACACAGTAAACGAAAAGAAGTCAAAACTAGTGCCATCACAGCAGATAATATTCCTGGGTGCCAGCTTAAATACAACTGCCCAGATGGCTTACCTCACGCCAGACAAACAAGGACAACTGACTCAATATTTTCAATTACTGGCAAAGAAGTCCCATCTCCCTGCAAGAAAAATTCTGCAGGCCCTGGGATTCATGGCATCCTGCATACCACTAATTCCATATGCCAGACTGCATATGAGAAAATTACAATGGTACCTAAAAAAGTGTTTGGACTCAACACTCTCACAGTTTAGAAGCAGTAATACCAATAATTCCCTACCTACAACAGGAGTTTCGATGGTGGGCACAGGCATGTCACCTCAACAAGGCCTTTCACTCTACCCACAGCCAGGCAGACTCTTAACAACAGATTCTTCAGATTACGCTTGGCGTGCACACATGGCAGGAAAATGTATTCAGGGCAAGTGGACCACAGGACCAAATGCATCTTCACATCAATCAAAAAGAGATGTTGGCTGTTCAAAATGCCCTAACAGCTTTCAAGGACCTTCTGCATCCAGGACAATTATTATTAAGGACAGACAACACCACAGTAATGTGGTACATAAACAAGCAAGGGGGCACTCATTCTTATCCCCTATGCAGGCAAGCCATGATCTTGTGGAACACAGCTCTAACTTATCAAGTTCATCTGCAAGCTCAATTCCTGCCAGGAAAGAAAAATACTCTGGCAGACGCTCTAAGCAGAAATATCGTGGACCCTCACGAATGGAAATTGAATCCACAAATCTTCAGCATGATATCGCAAAAATGGGGATGCCCAGACATAGCTCTTTTTGCCTCTCCACTAAATTGCCAACTACAAAAATTCTGCACAAGGACTTACCACACACAAGCATGGAAAGTGGATGCTCTCTCGTTCAGCTGGAAAAGTCTAAAAGCTTATGCCTTCCCACCACTGCCTCTTCTTTCAAAGGTACTCCTAAAAGCCAGTCAAGAAAAACCACAGATGATCCTGATTGCTCCAGACTGGCCATGCCAGCACTGGTACCCAGTCTTAAAGAACTTAGCTCAAGGCCCACCATGGATTTTGCCTCAAACTTCACACCTTCTGACTCAACAAAACAATCAGATCCTGCACGGTCAGCTCAAAACACTAAACCTGGCTGCATGGCAGATTCATTAGTCAAACAGGCAACATCTCTCTCTAAAGCTGTTATGGATGTCATTTTGGAGGCCAGGAGGCCTAGCACCAGGAAATCGTACTCAGAAAAATGGAAGAAATTCTGAGCCTGGAACCAGGCTCAAAGCCTTGACCCTCTTGTCCCAAACATTCCTCAGATTTTACAATACTTAACTGAGATGCTGGACAAAGGCCTATCCTTCTCATCAATTAAGATCCACGCCTCTGCCATTTCAGCACATTACAACACGGATCCTCCTTTATTCTCTCATCCCTTGCTAAAGCAGTACCTCAGACGGGCTAAAAACATAAGACCGCCCCGGAGAGCACCAACACCAACTTGGGACCTCAATTTTGTTTTGGAAAAACTGACCCTGCCACCTTTTTTATCATGGAAAACAGCTCTGCTCCTGGCAGTAACTTCAGCATGAAGAGTCTTAGAGCTACAGGCATTAATGGCAGTGGAACCTTTTATAATTTTTCATCAGGACAGGATTTCTTTAAGGAGAAACCCTACCTTTATGCCAAAGGTGGTATCTAGTGTGGCACAACCAAACCATCCATTTGCCAACTTTTTATCCAAACCCCCAGAATAAAGGGGAGAAACTTCTGCACTCTTTGGACATACACAGGCAGCTACGCTTCTACTTGGACAAAACAAAAGCTTTCAGGAAAACTGAGCAACTGTTTGTAGCATATGCTGCAGGATCACAGGGCAAGGCTATCTCAAAGCAAACTATCTCCAAATGGATAGGACACTGTATTCGTTACTGCTACACACAGCATGGAAGATCAGTCCCTAATAACATTAGGCCACATTTTACCAGAGCAACGGCCACTTCAGCAGACTTTCTCAGAGGAGTACCAACCAAGGACATTTTGGAGGCTGCAACTTGGAGTTCAGTGCACACCTTTACCAAGCATTACCACTTGCCTCTTTACTCTAAATCCAGAGCAGGATTTGCCACTGCAGTTCTGCAGGGCCTCATAGCCAATCCTAATTCTTTATAGACCAGCCACCCAACCTTAGCTTTGGGATTCTACCCAAGTGTAATGACTGCAGCAGTGTAACACGATGAACATAGTACAGTTTTGTACCTATCATAAATGTAGATGTTCGAGTGTTCACACTGCTGCAGTCCAGGTTACCCTCCCTCCACCCCCTCTGTCCTAGTTGGGCTTATCTATACCTTTCTATCCTATACAACCTTTGTGGTGTATTTGCTTGTAACTGAAGGTATTGTTTTTATTTTATATATATATGTTCTATTAGCAATATGTATTGCCTACCTACTTGGGGGCACCTGACATCTGGGGCAAGAAAAACTGATGAAAATGGCGTCGGATGCATCTTTTATACCCCTGGTGCACTGACGTCAGGGAAGAAGCGACAGCAACCGACGACGGACCAAGACTTTGGAACTCTGGCCGACTACGGGATCGCCTGATGCCAGGATAACCCAAGTGTAATAACTGCAGCAGTGTGAACACTCGAACATTTACATTTATGGTAGGTACAAAACTGTACTTTAGTGGGACATCAGTATACCTGACTATAGAGTCGCCTATTACTAGTGTGTTGGGTATGTTATTTTGCGTTAAGGGCTGTGATTGCGTGGCATACTGATTGTGAAGTATGTGTTTCATGGTTGGTGATGGGGTGTGGAGGTTGCTTGGATGTCTGCTTTAGAGGTCTCTGTTGCTTTTGCAGATTTTTATTTAGAGCCTCCGAGTATGTTTTCATGTATTCATGTGTGTTATTTGCCAGTGTTGGTTTATTAGGTCTATGTGAGACTGGTGGTGTGTTGCAAGTATTACCTTTCTCCTCTTGACTGTCAGTTCCAGTCTTGGGTTGAGAGAGCTTTGCCTCCAGTTTGGCTGTATAATTGCATCTCTCGCATATATTAGTGTTTGGTGGTAGGAGGAGAGGGTTGTCTGTGTACATGTGGCAGTTGTAGCATTGCCTCAGAATGCCCAGATTCACCAGTTGGACTGGAGAGTACACCGGAAACTGCCTTTTGGACATGCCTGAATAGGTAGAGTAAGCTGTTTTTCTGATTGGCTGGTGGGGATGAATAGAGAGCCTTGTCCTTCTGGACAGTATAGGGGGGTCTAGTGCTAGGGTTAATTAGTGCTTGCTATGAGTTTTAAGCAAGTGCTTGACTGTGAAATGAATGGTTTGAGTGCTAAAGTTGAAGGTTTGTCTAGCTCCAAGGGAAAAATTGAAGAGTAGACTTCGTGGAACCGAGAATAGTTTAACTCTAGCTAAATGGTGCTGCCCAGTGCACAAAACCACACAAATGCGTTTTTTATAGCAGGGAAGTGAAAGAGGTAGAAATTAGCCCAAAATGGCTGATAAACTACTAACGTCTGGGCTGAAACCACTCCTCCAGGGACAGATAGGTTGCTCAAAGCTCCCCTCTCTCACAGGTGAACAGAGAAACTTCCTTCTATCCAAGTAAGATATGGGCAACACAGAAACTTGCAACTCAGCCCTGGATTCAGCAATAACCTGAAAACTGAACTATACTAGTTCAGAAAGGCGGGTAACAAGTATATATATTTTTTTCAGAAAATAGAGTAGATACAATCAAAACAACACTTTAAATGCACAGAAAAGGCTATTGCACTTTAGTGTGTAGCCTACAACAGTTAAACAGATTATTTAAACACAAAAATGACTTAATTCAAGTGCAGGCAGCAAATAAGTACAATAAATCACAGATTCACTAAAAAAAACTGGCGTTTTAGACAGAATTAGTTAAGACAGCAAGAAAAGCAGAAAAGTGATACTTAATCACCCCAAAGTCACTCTTTTGTCTCTCTGCTGCTGTAGACTCTGCAGAACACCTGGAAGGCACTTGCTGAGCGAAATACAAGCGTAAAAACTGCTCAAATGAGGTTTTTATAGCAGGAAAGTGAAAGAGATAGAAATTAGCCCAAAATGGCCAATAAACTACTAACTTCTGGGCTGAAACCACTCCTCCAGGGACAGATAGGCTGCTTAAACCTCCCCTCTCTCACAGGTGAACAGAGAAACTTCCTTCTATCCAAGTAAGGTATGGGCAACACAGAAACTTGTAACAAAGCCCTGGATTCAGCAATAACCTGAAAACAGGAGTATACTAGTTCAGAAAGGCGGGAGACAAGTATTTTTTTTTTCATAAAATAGAGCAGATGCAATCAAAATTAGCCCAAAATGGCCAATAAACTACTAACTTCTGGGCTGAAACCACTCCTCCAGGGACAGATAGGCTGCTTAAAGCTCCCCTCTCTCACAGGTAAACAGAGAAACTTCCTTCTATCCAATTAAGGTTGGCAACACTGAAACTTGTAACACAGCCCTGGATTCAGCAATAACCTGAAAACTGGAATATACTAGTTCAGAAAGGTGCGAAACAAGTGTGTTTGTATATATATATATATATATATATATATATATATATATATATATATATATATATATATATATATGTATTTTTTTCCCAGAAAATAGAGCAGATACAATCAAAACAACACTTTACCCAATTAACCAGTTAAAAAGCTTAAAACTGAGCCCTGTTCTAGCAATCTTCAATCAGACAAGTTCTAATTGCACAGTCCTGCCACTAGGGTACAGAGAAACCTTCTCAAAAAAAGACGGCCTGGATCAGTGCACAAGTTATACAAACAAAGCTAGATCCAGCCGGCCTGAATCTAGTCTGTGCTACAGCAAACAAGGCGTACCGATTTCAGAAAGAAACAGTTCAATAAGCATACGCAATAAGCCTTTAACCAGAAATTTCCAGCTCAGAAGGGCAGAATCTAGCCTCTCCTCCCACAAGAGTGCAGACCCAAACCTTCTTGATGTAAAATAACTGGCCTGAAGCCCAAGTGCTTAACCCAGAACTAATACACTTTTAGAATAACAGACACTGAGCCTTCAATCAGCAGTTCCCAACTTAGAAGGATGTACGCTACCTGTCCTGCCACAACAGTGCAGACCACAAACCTTCTTAATGTAAAACAACTGGTTTGAAGCCCAAGTGCTTAAACCAAGGGCCTTAGAATAACAGTTACAATTTAATCAGGCTACTAATAAGCAGTAATAAAGGCAGCAGAATAAATTCAATTGAGTACTTTTAAGAAGAGGCAAAAGCAAAATAAGGTAATAAAGTAGGAAGAAACACAAATACAGTAAGGAGATGAAGTGCAATTTTTTTTAAGGACACGTATGTGATTTTGTCACAGTTTAGACACGAATTTTACTTGATGCTGTGCTTGTGTGTGCTGTTTTTTATTACACTGTGCATACTGTGGAATGAGGTTTAGCACACTTTAAACTGTTATTGTTGCTATTAGTCAGTCCTTAGTAGTGTGTGTGATATTTTGATGGATCTTAATATGCCCCCCCATCAAACCCAATTGCACCTAAAAAGATAAAAACTCAACAAAAACATTCCTCGGCCTACGGTTTGTGAATCAGTTGTTGCCTTAAGCTTGCCTGTAGACCACTTACCTTTTTCCCAGTCACCCTATTGTGTAAGCCTGCTCCCTCTATGTTATAGAGGTCAGACCCATACTCCAGGGCTTATCCAGTACCTGGTTCACGTATGGGAGAATCAAACCCTTTAGGTGCAGGAGACATCTGTGATAAGAGATCCTTTGCCAGATAGAATACTCTGTCCCCAGATTTTTTGTCCTGTAGTGTGTAGTTCATAGTATAAAGAAACAGAAACTTTACCACACAACAGATAATTAGGTTGTTACCCTGTATAGGGCTGATGTGGTTTCCTTAGCTAAGAGTGTTTTTCAGTCAGCTAATCCTGGAGACTATGCTACTATTCATATAACTATGGGGCTACCTTCTCTAGATCTCAGTCTGTCACCACAGATTTTGATGGGGTCTCTGGTACAAATAGTGGTGAACACCGAGTCCACCAAATCTGATTCTTCAGAAAGTGAACAGTTTTAAAATTCCATTCAAGTGTTCACCTTTCCACAGATGCTAGCTAGGTTTAGAGATGTATTTGTCTGGAAGCAATCAGGAACTACACCAGAGACTGGCAGAGTTGATGATCTTATTTAGGATGGTATTACAGATGTTTTGGCTGTTCCTCCTCTGTTACTTGTCTTAGAAGAAGTCTGTAAAACTGCATGTAAAACCCGGTAACCCAAGTTCAAAATAGTACCCAGAAAGGAGAAACAGCAGTCCATGACCAAATAGAGAGAGTGAGACATTGATTGAGTGTTTGCGTGTATGAGAATGAGACATCAAATGAGACATTTTACACTGGCTGAGCAGCCCTTTTGCTGTTTAGTGAGTGTTAAAAAAAAATAAATTAAATGAAAAAGTGTGTGTATGTATGTATGTGTGATTGTTTCTGCCTGTGTGTGTGTGTGTGTGTGAGTGAATGCATGCATGAAAGCAGAAGACACTGTGTGTGTGTGTGTGTGTGTGTGTGTGTGTGTGTGTGTGTGCATATGTGTGTGTGTGTGTGTGTGTGTGTGACTGTGTGGGGTGTGTTACAGAGTGAAGA
Organism: Protopterus annectens; assembly: GCF_019279795.1. Classification (NCBI taxonomy): domain Eukaryota; kingdom Metazoa; phylum Chordata; order Ceratodontiformes; family Protopteridae; genus Protopterus; species Protopterus annectens. The sequence goes on from NC_056726.1 coordinate 189,801,194, forward strand.
ATAAGAGCGATCCCTGGCAGCAGCCTCATACCTCTTGTCTATAACTGTCAACTTCTTGGTGCAAGAAATCTGTTCAGAGCCACAAATAATGGGGGGCAAAGGACCAAAAATGGGACAGATTTTAAATATTGCTCTTATAAACTTTGAAAGTTGCTAGAGAAACAATTATTTTCTGTCTTCCTTATAAGTGCAGGAGCTACCTACAGTGTAACATCACACAAGCTACGGCTGACCTGGAGTTCTAGCAGTTTTGTAAAATAATGTCTTGTTATAATTTAACAAATCATGAGATGACTAGAATGGCAGAAAAATACAGAAAATATAATGCCACAAAACATCTGTACCTCAAAAAATAGTTATCCAAACTTAAGTAGCAGTAATATTTTGTGTTGGACATAGTGAGGAGAAAAATAACATGACATTAAGTATACAAAAATAATCAAGCTTTTTCTTCAACTTCCAGACCAAAAAAAATCTTCTTACTCCAGGAAGAGGGGAGCAGATTAATAAGTCCCTTCCTTCCATTGTGAGCTGTCAATTGCACCTGATTCTGCAAATATCTGTCAGTGCTGTGACAGTTTTAACACCTTAGCAGTAGTGTGTGGGGGAGGAGACAGTCTTTTCGTCTTGGACTACAAAAAGGTAGTGTGAACAAAGGGCTGCAATTTAGCTACTTTTCTGGCTGCAGCTGTATAACTTCTTACTATAGTATAAAACAAGCTCTGAGCCACACATTTATAAATGAGGGTGATTCAAGAAATAAAAGAAGCAGTTCTGTTACAGAAGGTATATGAGAAGACAGAAACTGACAGTAATCCCATTATATGTCAATGGCGTGGAAATTCACATCATCTTCCTTATGTCTAGCATGACTCATAATAAAGCAGACATGAAATTGGTTATGGGAAAGAGAACTGACTGGAGAAGAACAAAATCATGTTGATATGTCGAGCCCCATTGGCAGCCATGTTGTGGAAAACAGGTTAAAATTCAATACAAAGCACTTAGAGTGATTTTTAGGTGTTAAAACAGGTCAGGAAACAAGAGTGAAAAAAAAATAGATTTTTTTTTTGTTTTAAGGTGGAGTTTTCCTTTAAAGTTCTCCACCACTTATGGTCTTCAGGTCCTGTTTTAGTGGTCATAGACAGTACCACACTCATGTTCTACCTGAACAAACAAGGGGGTACAAGGTCATACCCCCTTTGCTAGTTGACAGTGATGGCCTGTGAGATACCTTTATAGCAGTCTCTGATGCTTCAGGCCTCATGCATCCCATCAGAGAAAACATAGTGACAGGCAACTAAGCAGAACCTCATGATTGGAAACTCAGGACGGTGGTCTTCCAGGATTTGATCCAGATGTGGGAATTACCTCAATCACTTTTCAAAATGGATAGTTGAAAAAATTCTGTTTGAAACATTCTTTTGCCCTTGGATGGGAGTATTCTTTTATGCATATCCATCCTTTCCACTGATACTGAAGGACTTCTGAAGATTCAGAAATAATTGCCATAGATCATTTTGGTGACCTCCTTTTAATCCAGGCAATATTTGTTCTTCCCTTAAATGGAATTGGATAAGGGCAATTACCATAAGCTTCCTCACACTCTGGATCTGCTCACACAGTGTCAGGGCCAATTGCTGTATCCTAACATGCAACAATTGCAACTGACAGCCTGGATGTTTCTGTATCAGAACATTTCTGGGACTTGTTCCTTGAGGATGTGCAGCAGGTATTAAAGTAGGCAAGAAATCCTGAAACTACAAAATCTTATGTTTACAAATGGAAGAGATTTTCTAGATGGTGCCTAACTAATATCAGAGGGCCTGATATGGTGCCTACCCCTCTGGTTTTGAAATATTTGTGTGAGCTGCTCAATGATGGCTTATTTTATGCATCTGTCTAGATGCATCTTGTGACCATCTCAACTTGTCTGCCCATGGAGCCACCTCTTTTTGTCTCAGTTTGTGGTAAAACAGTTTGACAGGAGTTTTTCATTTGAGACCCTCTCAAAAGCAAATCCCTCTTCCTTGGGATTTCAGCTTTGTTCTTGAAAAATTGAACTTTCTTTTGAACCTGCCTTTCAGGCTGATTTGAATGAAGTTCATCACTTTGGAAACTGTTTCACTTATTGCCCTGACATCTGCAAGGTGAGTCTCTTAGCTGTGGGCTCTCATGGTGGGCCAACCTTATCTGATTTTCCACAAGGACAGAGTTGTTTTACACACCAGTCCTTCTTTCATTTATAAGTTCTTTCTGAATTTACCTTGAATCTAGCCATTAAGCTCAATGTTTTCTCTCTGGAACCTAAAAAAAAGATTCTGCATACCATGGATGAGCACAAGTAGCTCAGGTACTACCTTGACAGAATTAGGCCATTCAGGAAAGCCAAACATCTGTGTATTTCCTATTATAAAACTAAGAACATCCTGCCTCTCTTTCTCTCTCTCTTTTTTTTTAACCCCACCATGACAAAATCTATTCCAAGCAAGTTTAAGGCACGTTTCACCAGAGCCGTATCCTCTTTGGTGGCATATTGCAAAGGAGAGGAGCATTCTAGAGGCAACAGCCTGGTCCCCTGTCCATGCCTGTATAAAGCACTGCAAACTGGATTTTTTTCTCAAGTTCCAGAGCAGGTTATGCAAAGACCAGTCTCAAGGAGCTTCTGGATCTTTATCTTTCCTCTTCCCAAGTAGGATAAGCTTTGGGAATCTACCTCTATGCCACTGTGACAATGTGAATGATGAATATAGTACATGAGATTTTCTCCCATTCGGTTTCTACATTACAGGACTGTATTGTGAGTCCCAGTACTTCAGTTACCAGTAATATTACATCATTAAGACATAAATATAGTATACCAGCAGTGGGAGATCCAGATAACAGGATTATCTCCATAAATTCGGACTAAATACAGTAGAAGGTAACCAGCCTTTTATCAGTATTACATCAGCTATGTATATGTACAGTTAATTATGAGAAAGAGTAGCACATCATTTTATATATAGTTAATCATAAATATGACTAGCACAATTACAAATGTCTGACAGTCATGCATAGAATTGTTTTAATGTAGCACGGTTATTTTAAAAACAATGATTCAGATACTCAGCGATCATAAGGAAATGTACTGGACAGTAGAGAAAAAGACTGCAGTTATCAAAAAAGAAGTTGTCTTACCATAATCTTCCATCTGTGGTATAGATCTTTGTTCATTCATTACTATTAGGACCTCAATTCTGTCCTCAGAACTGATACGGCTGTGTCCAAGCTCGCGCCAGCCAAAAACTCTCAGCTAAGACCTACCCATAATGCCCTTCTCCTAGTTACTCTAGATCAAGTTTGCCCACCCCTATATAATAGACGTAGAAATAGAAAAAATAGTAGAAGGTTCTGTCTGAGCAAATACCCTAATTAGGAGTTCCTAAAGTCCACCAGGAGTCCAGGCAGGGGGAAGGAGGGCAGGAAGTAATGAATGAACAAAGATATACAACACAGATGGAACATTATGGTAAGACATAACTTCTTTATCTGATGTTGTAAATCTTTGTTAATTAATGACTATTATGACTGAGTCCCCAGCTACTTGAGTCCTATGTGGTCCTAAGGAAGCATATTCCTGAGCACCATAGAACCAAAAGATGTTCGTCCCCTGGAGGCCAAATCCAATTTGTAATGAGAGATAAAGGTATGAGGTCTTGCCCAAGTGGCTGCTGCACAGATATCCTTAGAGGCTCTGGAATGAAATGCTACAGAAGTAGCCATAGATCTGTAGAATGAGCCTTTATTCTCGAAGGTAAGGATAGCTTATTCTGTTGGTAAATAAAGGTAATGATGAAGCCAGGAGGATAAAGTCACTTTGGAAACAAGTTTACCCAATCTGGGTCCTGAAAAGGCAACACATAATTAATCTGTTTTCCTGAAAGATTTAGTCCTGTCCAAGTAACAACAAAGCTGCTGATGCACATCAAGGATGTACAGAAGGTACTGCCGTCTATTAGAATGCTGAGGGAAGAAAAACTGGCAGGTCAACAGATTGGTTAATGGAAAATCCAGAAATGACCTTGGGCAAGAAAGAAGGATCAGTACGAAGGGACCAGCGAGGGGTTGACCTTCGGTGTGGAACAACGGTCGCCCATGTTGGTGATGACCAGGTCCAATATGTTGTTCCCACTGGTGGGGGTGTTGACCAGTTGATCCAGGGCATTCAAGTTTATAAATTCTAAGAAGCGTTAGGCAAGACAGTTAGTACTTGAGTAGTTCTCCCAGTTTATGTTTGGGTAATTGAAATCACCCAGTATTAAGGTGTTTGGTAAGACCTTCATATTTCCCAGTGTCTCCAGTAATGCGGAATGGGGGTCCTGGGCCATTGTGGGTGATCTGTAGCAAGCTACAATCTGGATGGCAGTTTTGCCCATTGTTAGTCGCACATGGATGATCTCTGATGCATTGTGCTGCGCCACTAACCTGGAGGTGTGGGTATCCTTGAAGAATATGGATACACCCCCGCCTTTTGTGTTTTGGTCCTGGTTCTGTGGCCGAAAGGTATGGTATAAGTTATAGCCTAGTAGTGCTGCGGTGCTCTCAGGAGCCTTAAACCAGGTTTCTGTTACTGCACAGATGTTGATGTTCTCCATACTGAGGAGTTCCTTGAGTGCATGCATTTTGAGGTTTAGATTTCTGGCGTTGAGTAGCATTACCCTCAGTTTTTGGTTACTTGTGCTATTTATGGTGGTGGGTTTGTCTTTTGAGCCTTGCCTAAAAAAGGCACTATGGGGGCGGCAAGAGCCTTGGCCAGTATTCGAAAGCCTAAGGGTGACAGGTGCAAGCCATCTCTTGCGAAGCAACATGGCTTGTCTTGTGTTAAACTGTGTTTATCAGCCTTACCACTCAGGCTGCCTTCCAGACTCACTCAGTGACCACTACCCAGCCTTGCTTCTTAGAAACATGCTTGCACACCTAACACCACCAGTTTTCATTACATTCACAGCAACAAAATGTCTCCACTCGTATGTTCAACTCTTTACTCCAACAATGTGACTGGTCGCCTTTTAAGCACCTCCAGTTAAACCTTGCCGTACAGTACTTTAACAACACATTCCTTGATATACTAAACAACCTAGTTCCCAAAAGAAAAAGTTGTACCTCACCTAAACAGCTACCCTGGCTCACAGAAGAAACCAAATCACTACTCAAACTAAGGGAATGGTAGCCTGGTAACGCTACCAAAATACCAAAAACAAGGAGTTCCTCACTTCTTATCAGCATTTAAGAAATAAGTAAAGCAGGACAAAAGATCATACTTTCTAGCTTGGCAAAGAAAACATCACAACAATCCCCAAAAATTTTGACAGTGTATTAATGGTCTCCTATACCCTGGGAAACCCACAACATCAGCACCCACTACAAAGAATTCCTCAGCCTGTATAGCAACACAGTTTAACACATACTTTATTAACTCTATAACCTCCCTCACAAGTAACTCCAACACAGCCCTAACAGTACCCATCCCTACAGTCCCCAACCCCAACTCATTCCATATTAAATCCATTCAAACCAGCTATATAAAAAAAAAAACTCTAACATACTAAAACCCATATGCTTAATATGTTTAACTATTTGCTTTGGAGATTATCTCCCTGGATCTCCTCTTGATCTCCTCTGAAAACGGGCTATCTGTCCCAGTCGGACATTACCCTGTAAACAAATGTAAATAAATAAATAAATATTAGTCACAAGGTATAGATTTTGATTCTCTCCCTTGAAAGGGAAATTGGCTAGGGTTAAAATGGCCCATAATGGCAGCTAGCCTAGTACTTACCTTTGAAATTATGCATATGGGGAGTAAGGTCAAAAAGTTTTCATTCAAGTCCATAAGATGATATATGCTGTTTTCTTGAACGTGTTTCAATGTCAGTGTGTTTAAAGAACCTTTGAATTATACCAGCAACAGGTTTGATTCATTAAAAATTAAGTGGTAGTGCTTATACAGTAAACTCTCAGCTAACTGACAACCATGGGGATTGGTAGATGGCTGATAACTGTAGTTTCTAGTTGCTTGAGAGTTACTATGAAAAATAGGCCTGACTAATACTGTACATTTAGAAGGAAGGAGATAAGAGACACAATGGAAGGTTATTAAACTGAATAAGTAAGATAATGAAAGCTTAGAAGAAAATATAAGTGTAAAATAATTTAATGGTACATTAAAAGAAATAAATATAGAAAAAATTACTAGACTGGATAGTATTAGATATATGTATAATAACATGGAGGAATGTCAAAAAGTGCATGTTGTGGAAGTACTAAATAGTTAGAAAAAGAAAATTTGAATTGGGGTGATAAAATTTATATGGAAGAAAGGAAAAAGGAGGATATAAGAAATTGGAGACCAGTATTGAATAATATAGATTATAAGATATTTTATTAGAATAATAGAAAAAAGTTGAGAAACAAAAATAGATAAATTGCTTGAATACACAATTTTTGGTTAAAAAAAGGGAAATGCAGTTAAGATTTATTACTGATAATAAGAGAAGTGATAGTTGATATAAAAATGTTAAATCTAAAGTTATGGTAGTAGTAGATTAGAGTAAAACATTTGATAAGATACAATATTAATGTTTATCACATGCATTGAAAGAATATAATATAAATGACAACATAATTGCTCCTGTGTATGAAAATTAATGTTGTGAGAATAATATTAAATGGATGGTTGATTGAAGAAATAAAAATAAAATGTGGGCTAATTCAAGGATGCCTGGCGAGTAGTATTTTATTTGCATTAGTTATGAATGTAGTTGTTAATAACATGAATAGAGTATTAAGTATAGCAGGATACAAGATAAGAAAAGGAGTCCAGATACCACTTATTCTTAATTATGCAGATGATATAGTTTTAATTACCAAGAATAAAGAATGGATAGAAGAGAGAATTAGAAAACTAAACCAGTATTTAAAAGTGGCTGGTTTATGTATAAGTAAAGACAAGAGGAAAGGGATTGGGGACGTCTGAGATGGCTGCACATTGAGTAACAGCTTAATTCTAGCTCTCCCTGTGTGAAAACAGAAACTCTGAAGAGAAAGTCAGTGGACGTATATTTCTGGGTAAATTTCAGTAACTGGCTAATAAGCACACTGCCTGGATGCCAGGAAAAAAGAAACACAGAAGACTTGAAGGAAAACCAGCTACAAAAGGTGAGGAAAAAATACTGACTGGGAAGAGTATATTAGCTGTTAAGCAAAAAGCAGTGCAAGCTTCAGACATGACTTCCAGTAACATGATAACTGTACACAGACTTGATTAAAATAAAACACTGCTGGAGTGTATCAACTCAAGTAACAAAAGGCTAGAAAAAATCGAAGACGTTTTAAACAGATATTCAGATGATGTGATAAAAGTGCAAAAATCAGAGGTCGAAATGAAAAAAGGGCTAGCTGAATACGAGACTGTTCAAGAAGAGATTTTTCAAAAAATAATAGAATTAGAGGACAGAGCATGTTGGAAAAAAACTGAGATTTTCTGCTGTACCAGAGAAGTTGGAAAGAACATTCTATTAATTTTATGAAAGCACAAGTAAGCAGCTGAACTGATATTCCACAGCAGGAGTTGCTAATTGAAAGAGCACATTGTGTATATGCTCCAGAGCTGGCTATAAGAAAGCAACCTAGACCTTTAATAGTAAACATGCAATCCTACTAGCAGAAGGAGTTGATTCTGACAAAACTGTGGTAGAAAGGCTAAGTATTGAAAGTAGGAGACAACAGAGTGTTTGTGGAGAATGATTACTCACTGCACACCAGACAGAAGAGGAGTAAATGTATTCCACTTTTCAGGGAATGTCAAGAAGCAGGTATGAAATTCAACTGCTGTACCCAGCTATCTTCAAAATATTCTTTCCTGGAGGGGCAAAACAATTTTTGATGCAGTACATGCTAAGGAGGAAATGCAAAAGTTTGTCCAACAAAAAGTGAGCTGTGAAACAGAAGAGGATTCTACTTCTTGTTCTTCTGGTAATGAAGTCCACAGATAGACTGTGCCAGTGAAACATTTTTCCAATGTTTCAACAGAAAGTGTTTGAAAGAAGGAAAAAAGCACAAGAGTTGACTAGAAGAATTGATAGTACATTGGAAATGAAGCCGTGATTGTATTTGTGAGATGGAGATGAACAGAAATAAAACCAGTAACTTGGAAACTGACAAATGTGGGATTACAAAGCAATAATGATATTTGTGAAACCAGAAAGAACAAGAAAATCTGGCAATATTCGACTTTTTTGACTTTGTTAAACTTGTAGGAGACTGCAAAGTATAACCCCTACTTCATGTCATTAATGTTTGGAATAATACTTAGGAGAGGGGAAGAGGAGGGAGAAATTTAACAGTAAGTAAAACATTTTTTTCTTAAGAGTAATATTTTTTAGTGCATGATTTTCTTTGCATGCCATAAAGTAAAGTTTTCTCAGTTATTTTTAAGTGTAACGGGGATACTAATATAAGCAGCTACTCAAATGTCTGGGTCAGTTTAAGAGAAAGCAAGTAAATGAAAAAATGTTGAATATTATAAAGCGTTTTTCTTGAAAATAAATATATCCTTTTATTAACAAATTTATCTCCATTGAGACGTGAGGACCAGATACAATCTGGTAAAGAGAAATGGCTAGGACATAATGTATTCTGAAAGCATTCAAGTGTTTTTCCAGCTGGGAGAGCTATGAAGATGAGACAAAACCAGGCAGCACATAGTAAAAGCACAGGCTGTACCATGCGTGATAGCATGGATGACCTTTCTTTTAGGTTAGCCCATGTCTGTGAGTATGGCTGTCAGTTTGGGACACTTGTTCCTATTAGGAGGGTAAAACTTCAATATTTGAAGATGTACATATTTTTGTGTGTTATTGTTAAGTTAATAGCTTTTACTGGAGTATTGGGGTGTTTTTTTCTTGTTTGTGGTCTTTCAATAAAAGAAAAAAGTTTTTTAAGATGTGACATAGGCTCAAATGGATATGACAAGAAATAACTGTATAAAAGATCCACCTGCCAAACAGTGAATGCATGTAACACAGAATCTGGAACTAGACGTTTAACAAAAAAGCTGCTGCACATAAAAGGTGGGAATAATACCTTTTTAACACAATGATGCGTTCTGTAATGTCTTTAAATGCCAATGGTCTTACAGATAAATACAGAAAAGAAAGAGTAGTGAACTATATTAAAAAATGTAGAGTGCAAATAGCTATTCTACAGGGGATGCACTTGGATAGAACTGAACATGTGAATTTGATAAAGAAAGGTTTTCAGGATGGTTATTTAGCAGAATACCTGGGAGAAAGGAAAAGAGAAGTACTTGTATTTAATTGCAAGAGGAGCTACAATAGTGATAGAAGTGAATAAAAATATAATAATAGCAGATTTGCAGTACTAAGAGGCTACTGGCATGTATTTATATTCCACTTAAAACTGCTATAATGGAGCTTAAGAAAATTTGGGAGAAATAATCAGCTTTAATCAAAGAATATTACTTATAGACGGTAATTTGATTTGCACCAGTGAACATGTGTCCTGGGGGCCCTGAAGGGAAAATATAACAAATGAGGATAGATTCTTGAAGAAATTTGTGAAAATATTTCACATGGAAGATGTGAATTCAGTACTAGGAGTTTGGATTTAATTTAAATATTACCCAAGATGGAAAAACTGGGCTAAGCTAGACAGAATTTACATTCCACAGGAAGGTGCATTTAATTGAAAGTCTTGATGTATACCCAGTAACCATTTTAGATTATTTTTTTCTGAAAATATAGCTAGGGAGTGGAATAAAATTAGAGTACACTTTAAAAATAGGGCAGAACTGAGAGAGAGATATATAGTTATGTAACAAGAATTGTTTAGAGGGACTGACAGTATAAAGTATTGCAGAATAGTGAGAGTCTCCGAGTAAGAAGAGGGTCAACTGCAAAATGCTTAGCAGTAAATAAGGGGTTACCTCGATAATATGCATGAGTTTAGAAAGATTGCTGTTAAGCAACTGTTTTCTGATAATGACTCTAGAGCACAAAAACATTTAGCATGACGACTCAGGCAGCCGAAAGTAGAAAGGGCTGTTGCCAAGCTCAGGGGGCCTATAACAAGGAAGATAAGAGATCCTCTAGAGGTACTAGAAATATTTCAGAAATTCTTTAAAAGTCTGTGCAAAGCAGAGAAATATGGAAATCAAGAAAAGGTACAAATGGAAATGTTTATGGAAGAATTAAATATATCAAGGCTAAAGGTCAATTACTCTGTTAGGATTGAAAAAGATCAGGCAGGAATAGATTGTATTCCTGTGGAATTTTGGAAGCTATGAGAAAAAAAAACTAATAAAGATCTGGAAGATTTTAACAGAATTTTAAGAGAAGTATGAACATCCTGGAAGAAAGTTGTGGTGGCTGTAATACCTAAAGAGGGTAAAGGCCCATCAGATCCAGCTTCGTACAAGCCCTTTTTAATATTAAACTATAATTATAAAGTGTTTATAATGGCTAAAATTGATGCTGAAATTGATAGATATGGATCACTGTGACTTCACTGCAGTTGCTCTACTTGATAGAGGCACCGGGAACGGCAGCATGTCAGGGCACTTCTGTGGGCCAGGCTTGTAAAAGCTCCAGGGCCGTTGGTACACACCTATGAACCTATGGTCCAGAGGGAAGCAGAATGTAAGAAAATATCACTGTTGGTGGGTCTTGATGCAGAGAAAGCATTTGACAGAGTAAGTTGCGACTTTATGAGCAGGGCAATTTAAGCATTTGCATTCCCTGATAAAATTATAAGGTTAATTAAGAGGCTATATAAGGGATCAGAGGTGAAAATTAAAGTGGGTGGGGTCCTCTCTGACAATTTCTTCTTGAGCAGAGGAGCCAGGGAGGGGTGTCCTCTTTCCCATTTGTTATTTCCATTATATTTAGAACCATTGGCAAAGAAAATAAGAGACTCAGAAATTCAAGGATATAATTGATATGGTAGTCAAGAAAAGCTGGTTGTATTCGCAGATATTATTTTATACCTGACAAAACCAAAAAGAACATTTCAGTGTTGTAGAACATTTTGAGACAGTTTCATATCTTTTTGGGATACAAAATTAATGAAGCTAAAACAAAAGCAGTAGCTGTAAATTGTGTACCCACACACAAATTGGTTCAGCAATATCCTTATTCATGGGGACATGATAAAATTAAGTACTTAAGAATATGGATTAAAAATGATTCCGGTGTGGCAGCTAAGGATATGTGGGAAGAGACTAAAAAGATAATGCAAAAACTGAGAAATTGGAATCTCAGTTATATGGATATGGATAGTAAGATACAAGCAGTTAAAATCATACCCAGGTCAGGCATATTTTTATCAGCCAGAGAAGTTGTGGATAGCAAATAATAAAGGGCTGAAGCATTTTATCTGGGAGGGGAAGACAACAAGAGTCAAGTGGGATAAGCTTATTCTTCCAGTAGAACTAAGAGTACCTAATTTGAAGGGTGTTTTTCAGAGCTGTACAGTTAAGGCGTCTATACATAGCACAAGCAGAATCCTTTAATTCAAAGTGGAAAGGGATGATGCTGAAACAGGGGAAAGCTCATGAAGCAAGGAGAGACTGGGATTTTGGATGGACATTTTTAAGGAGAATAACAATAATTATGCAGAATATTATATTCTTAAAGTAGCAGAAAGTATTCTAAGAACTAAACCAACACGGGAATGGAGGAAGGAGTTTCTGCCAATGGGTATAACTGCAATTAGGGATAGAGACAATAGGCAAGAGGAGGATAGAATTTATTGGAGAAAACTGGCAAAAGAACCAAGGTATTGGGAGCAAATAACTAGAGAGGGAAAGGTAATAGAATAGGAAGATGCCAAGAATTTATTTGGACTGCAGGTTACAGATTGCTTTCCCTACCAGGGATTAATATCATAGTATAGGCAAAAAGAAAATTAATATGTGGTTCCTAAATGAAAGACCAGCACTGGTAGATTTTTAGTAGAATCTAGAACAGAAGCTGCTGTTAAAAAAGGACTAATTAGCAGGGCATATAAAAATCAATCGGAGGAGGATAGAAAGGATTGGGAAGAGAGATTGGATAAGCAGTTCACAAAGAAACAACGAGGGATATATGTATGTCTCGCAAATATGCAGCAAAATCTGGAAGAGTTAAGATTTTTGCTTGGCAATGTTTACATAAGTATTTTTATACCCCAAGTAGATTCCAGAGAATTTTTCCTCAGGTAGACAGCAAATGTTGGAGATGTGATGGAGAAGGAAGAGTTGATTGGGAACATATTTTCTGGGAGATTAATGAGATGTATACTTGCTGCGTCTAATTATGGTAACCGGCAAAAAAGCAATTACTAAAAAATGGAAATTAAAGTCTAAACCAACTATACTAGAAGTAGTGACTATAGTAACACAGATAAAACAACTGGAATTGGGGTAGTTAAAAAAAGGTAGGAACCAATTCTATAGAAAAAAAAACGGGAATTGTATGAGTAATACATACAGGGGAGGAAAGAGGTTTAAAAGAAGGCAGAATATGAATGAGCAATGTAATAGTTGACTGACAATGATTGGGTAGATTATAAGTGATGTATAATGTTTGTAACTAAAATGTTGTCAATATGTTTTTTGATGTATAATGCTTGTAACTAAAATTATGTCCATATGGTATGTTTTCATTATATAAATGTATGATTGCCTATGTCATAAGTGGTAATTTAATAACAATGTTTCTTGTTGGAAAAAAAAGCAAAGGGATTGGAAGAACAGGTAGCATAGAAGGTGTTCTCTTTAATGAAGAGGTTATAAATATTTCTGGGATAAAGTCTGGAACAAGTATGCATAGAAAGGAAACAACTGGAAAAAATTATACAAAAAAATAATAGAGATATATGTGTTTTGGAAGATGTATAAATTGGCATATAAGAAAAAAATATATTTAATAAATTCAGTCCTTGTGGTTAAAATTGCATATTTAGCAAGTATATGAGATTCCATTAAAGTATGAGAAAGAATTAATGGCTGTTGTATTTTCATTTATAAGGGGAGTAAGATTAAATCCGGTTGGAAGAGGGATTATGTATGTCAAAGAATAAGATGGGGAATATGACTAATTAATCCAATTGCTCGTGCAACTTCTTTGAATCTTGATAAAGTTTTGGTAAGGTTGAAAGAAGAGAATAGAGATCTAATAAATGTAATAATGAAAGACAATTATAAGGAGTTTTGGGCAAGGATAGGTACGGGAAAAAGATGGAAAAGTTATTTAAATGAGGAAATAAAAGAGTATCAAAACAAAATTTTCGTATTGAAATTAAATGTATAAGATGTAGAAAAAAAAGAAAAGGATGCTATTTTCATATAATGAATAAACATTATTGCATTTATCCATGGAGGCACCTAGAATTTGAGAAAAAGAAAAACAATAAAAACAAGATTTGGGTGGTGTGAGAAAGTTTATGAATGTAATCATTTTCTTTGGAGATTGACAGTAAGTAAGTTACCTGTTAAAGCGTATTTGCCATGTAAAAGAAGAAAAAGAAATAGTGTGTAATCATTGTGAGGAAATTGAAAGAACGGAACACATTTTTTGAATTGCAACAGAGTAAAAGAGTTGTGGAAGAAAATATGTGAAAATAAGATATTGAAGGGTGTCAAAAGTGCAGAAGACTTGTATTAAAACATGGGTATTATGATAACGGAAATATATGAAGGAAATTGATAAAAAGATGTTTTACATTATGTGGACTATATGGAAGGCTAGACTAAATGAAATGTAATTTAATGGAAAATGGATATTCGAAATTTTGAAGAAGATATGTTTTTGGTTATGGAAAAAAGGGGGGGTTAGGATATTTAAAAATGTGTTAAGTTGTAAATGGAAGAATTTAAATATTTGTAAATAATGTAAATGTGTTATAAAGTACCCCTGCTCTTTGCGATAAATACCATGGATCTTTTACATCCGTCTGAGCTGCCATCAAGTCATGCAGATAGGACCTTGGCTTAATTTCTTAACTAAAGGAAAGTCCCCCCCCCCCATGCTGCACTGTAATGTTAGCAATTGATCTACTAGTTGTAGGAATAGAATACACAGCCTTTTGCACCAAAGGGGAGAGTGCTGTCTTTTGCACCACTGACTCTGCTTTATATTAACAGTATTTCCATTGTATGTCTGTAAGTCTAAGGATGGCAAGTGCAATCCTCATGAGAAAGTAAGGTATAGTTAGGGTAAAATGTATATTTAGCCCAAGATTGCAGTATCTTGGGGAATTCCTTTTTCTCTGAGGTAAAGTAGTCTTGGAGTTATCATATTTAAGTAGTAGTGTTGCAGCCCCCCCCCCCCCCACATTGGGAGGTACATAGAGCTTACCCCTTGCAGAAATGCTTTTAATGTGCAACTTTGAGTCTTGTATTTCTTTTTAATATTTCATGGAACCAAGAAACATTGTCATGTTATATCCATCTGAATTTATCTGTGCACAGTCCTTATTTATCTGGTGGGTGAGCTTTCACTGTTGTTACCTGTTGTGAGCTACATGCTTATTAAAGTAAACGTGTAATTTCATATGTACGCATGACTAATCAGGTCTATATCAGATCATCAAAGTTTTAAAACTTCGAATATTCTAATATCGATCCTTTTTGAGTGAACGCTAGAAATAGTGAAGCTGCAGAACACCGAATTCTTTCCTAGGGAAAGAATTTGGTTGGCCGGTTCTGTGGCTTCGCTATTTTCAGCGCTGTGGTGGAAATTTACAGGTCCAGTTCAGGTAAGTGTGCGATTGTGTGGTCGTTAGGATTAGGGTGTGGGTTAGGTGAGGTAGGGTTAGGGCGCGGGTTAGGTGAGTTAGGGTTAGGGCATGGGTTAGATGAGTTAGGTGAATTTGGGTTAGGGGCGGGCTAAGTGAGTTAGGGCACGCGGGTTAGGTGAGTGTGCGATAGTGACAGACCTTAGAGTTAGGGTTTGAGTTAAGGTAAGTGGATAGCTAGTGGATTTACAGTTCAGTGTAGGGTTAGTTGTAGGATTATAAGTGTATGTGTGTGGATTGATGTTTTTTAGGTGTGCTTGTTGTGTGTGTGTGTTTCGGACTAGGGAATTTTTTCCCCCAAGGAAAAATTTGCTGTTCTGAATTTTCGATGATATGTGGTTTAGATATTTTAGGTTTGATGAAATAGCGTTAGCTATTTTCATATTTCGATAGCGTGATATAAACGCTGACTAATCACAGCAGGTTTATAATTTCTAGATAGTCTGTGCAAAACAGAAAAGAAGCATGTCACCATTTCATAATAAGCATTAAATTCTTGGCAGTTTTTATTTTCTTATGATCATCTTGGTCTAACTTCATAGGCTGTTATGTAATTTTAAACATGCATACAAGATCTTGTAGCATGACATTACCTCTATCTTAAATCTGTTGGTATTTCTATAAAAATATAATACCACAAAGCAAACTGTTAAAGACATCAGTCTCCAGTTAAACAAGTACATGAATGCTAGCTTTTTCTCCAGTGGTCATTAGCCCAGGAACATATAAATACAGTTTATTCTCCTCATTGATCTGACTGATCATCTGTGATCTTCCAAGTATTTTGTTTTTTGAAGTTATCTCCAGTATTTGTGAGAATGTTGAGCTCCATCTTTTACATAAGATTATCTGACAAATTGTGGCATTTCTCATAACCACTTCTTTGATTTCACAGTAGTAAACAGTTGTATACTGGTTAAAAGAAATATATTTAAAACTGCTGGAAATTTCACTTGTACTTGATTGTAAGCCTTCTGCATTCCTTAGTTATATCAGTGAATTGGGATATCTGCTGTAAAGTAATGTTAGAAAAATCACGATCTCGAAAGGTTTGTTGACCTAGTGTGCATCTCATTCCTAGCTACTACAACTGCCACAATACTTGTCTTTTCATACCAAGGTATGAATCAAATAAGTGTTCTAGGCCTTCCATGCTGTCATTCACAGTCTGCTAAAGGCAAACTGTATACGTTCTCTGTACCTATGCACGTCTTACTGAAACCAGTCCTGAGCACCATGTTTGTGTTAACAAATTCAAAACTCTTCTTACCCTCCTCATTTTCTAGAATATCATTTAGCCTTAAACTTCTACACCTTGCCTCATTTCCAGTAGTCATGATTGATACCTCACTTGCAATGTTTAACCTCATATTGCCATTGCTGTTTATTGTTTTAATGACATTATGGCATCATACTCCTTTAGTAAGTTGTAGTCATCCACTTGGAACATTTTCTGTTTGAGTTGCATAACAAAAGCAGCAAATGAGCCCTACTTTGTCGCTTCCAATACATTCCCAACATCTTTGAAAAAAGTCTCAAGTACAATTCCTTGTCATCTTGTTTCCTATACTGGATCTTGACCACACCATTAGTTTTGCTCACTGTTGTGCTATTTGTTGCTTCTTCAATTTTTACCAGATCCACTGCCATCATCAGAGTCAAAACAGTTTACTGTACTATTGCCACTGAACTCCTCTTGAATTTCTAACCTGTGAATGTATAACAACCTCACATTTTATCCTTGAAAACAGAGTGGCCAAGGGAGGTGGCAGTTCACTGCACAGTAAGATCTAACTGAAGCATTGCCAGGCCTGCTGGCTCACAAATCAGATTTTAGGTGCACTTGTCATTGTTGAAGGTTTTATATTTCTGCTGTCTTTGACTATACACCAGGGAACCATTCAGATGCTGCCGTCTATGCAATTTGCAAACTTGTTACAAAAATATCGATACAATTTCTGCCCTTACTTAACTTAGTGTCATCAAAATGTACAGTGGAAAAACTTGAAAACATAGATAAAACTGTCAGCCTTACAAAGTATATTTTAAAAATGTTGATTTCAGTGATGAAACCAGTTATTACTAAAATCAGGTGTGTACATTAATACATAACGGTTTCCCATATTATAGGTTTATAGGTTTATAGATTATTTATTATTAACTAAGCCCCCTTGAGCCAGCATTTTCAGCAGCCTTAATTGTTTGTTGAGACTCAAACCCTGCACTTTATGTTTTGCAGCAAAAACACCTTACCATTTCGCCACCCTCATGCATTAGCCTTGGGGTGGCTATATTTGAATTGTACCATATAAATATTTGACTTTACAGTTTATGTCCAAGCAGTGTTGATTTGGGGAGATCTAACCATTGCATTCACTGCAACAGATAGCATATGTTCTCCTTCCATGTCACTGTTCCAGTATTCATAACATAAGGGCTCTCCTACCAAGGAAAGCCTAACATCTGTCCAGTATACAAAAGCCTTTAGTACTTATAGGTGCCATATGTCAAACGTATGCTCCCTGCACAAGGCATAGGGCATAAAGGTGATGTATGGGCGCATGCATTTAGAACTTTTTTCCCGGCCAGTCTGAACATTATCATTGAATGTCAGTTTGAATATCTTTCTGCTGTTCTGGTTACCAAACCATGTTTCAGATAAGTGCCCTGTTGGGATTTCTCCTTATTTTTCTTTTTTATTTACTGTTGGTTTGCCTCCCACACTGACATTTTCCCTTTCTGAATGACAGGAACCCAACCATAAAGACCATCATTACCAGTGTATGTTCTGTTTGGTTGCTTCCCACAGCCATATGCAGTGTTCTGGCTGCCAAGATTTTTTTCCCAAGACCCTACATAGACATCTCTCCTCCTCGTATTTTTACCTTGAAAACTGACATCTTAAGTTATTGGTACAAGGTGCTTTGGTAGAGTCTTCATGTCCCAAGGGTCAGCCGTCAACCAAGAAGGTGACCAAAAAAACTCAGGTCTGATATGGTTACTGTCCAGCCCCCAGATGCCTCTCTCGAGGCTAGTGAAAGCTTGAGGGTCATCCGGTGGTTACTTCAGATTCCTCTGCCGTGACTGTGTTGGAGGCTGGCATGGATCTGACTTCTCACATATTCGTGGTGGCTTTCAGATGTCTGCTTCAGACTTTGAGAGGAAAACTCAGATGATTATATCTGAAGAACCGAGGGGGATTCTGCAAATCATAGTGAGGGAGGAGATCCCTGCAATGCTTATTGAGTGTCGCCAAGGGTCTGGTCCTCCAAGGGTGTTTCAAGTGGATCTCCCACAGAAAAAGAAACAGAAGACCAAGCATATTTCACATGTAGTTAAGGACCCCCAACATGAATGGCAGGATTTTACTCCGGGGTTGTTAAATGCTTTCATGGCCTTAAAGCCTCCTCAAGGGGTGTCTGTGCCTGCCTCCCCTGTATTCAACTCCTTTTAAAAGACCCAAGGAACTAGACTTCTCATATGAGGATCAGGATTCGGGGGAGTCCCTGGATTCCTCTTCTTAGATCCCTTCCCCCTTGGACTATGGTTCGGAGGAAGAGGATTCTATTAGTCCAGATCCTTTTTGGAGGAACTCTTCTTTGGGCACACTGTTATCTGGTTAGTTTACTTTTAATGCCAAATGCTAACAAAACACCAGGAGTGTTGATCTCTAAATATGATTTCCATTCTAAAAAAAAATATTAAAATAGTCAGCTCTCTGTTGAAAAAGGATGACCATCAGACTGTTCATAGGGTCGTAGATAGGTACTAGGCTGTCGGCCCTGGGGCCTATATAAGTGTGGCCAAAAAGGTTCCCTGGCTTTCGCCACCCAAGAAAATTATTTTCCTGTGCCCCTGTCAAGCAGTGCCGCAGAAGTGATCCCCAGGGTGAATTTTCTATTTCCCATCCAGTCGTCAAGATTTTTCTTAAAGAGGGCCAATGAGAAACTTTGCGTGAAATGAATGGGTAGTTTGTTCCAGAGTATGGGAAGTCTCTGGGACAAGAATCTATCCCTCCAGCATGTTTTGTTTATTGTGGTGACAAGGTTTAGGTCCCTGGAGCGTGTGGTTCGGAGAGATTGGGATTTCTTTTGGTGTAGCATGTCCAGCAGCTCTGGGTTTGACATAGCTTTGTATGTTAGGCAGAGATTGCCTCTGAGTAGGCGATATGCGACAGAGTAGAGCTGGTGTTTTTTGAGACAGTCTGCGTATGACATTTGTTTGAGGTCGGTAATCCTCTTAGTGAAGTACTTCTGTGGCCTTTCCAATTGTTGTAGGTGTCTTGTAGGTGTCTATATGCCATACGGGGCATTGTACTGTATAATGGGTCTGATGAGGGATGAGTAGAGAGGAACAGTGACCTCCTTTTTTCTAGAGTAGTACCCTTATGTGCTGAGGTGTGCCATGTAGAAGGATTTCCTGACTGCTGTGGCGATGTGGTTATCAAAGGAGAGACTACTGTCCACCTATGTCCCAAGGTCTCTTATCACACTTAGCTACCGCCTGTGTGATAGTTTATAGATGCCGAGTTTTTCCCAAAGGGGATGACAGTGCACTTCTTGGCATCGAGCTTGAGGCCCTGACTTTGACACCAAGCATTTGTCTCTGTGAGGCCCTTTTGTAGAATGTCTACATCATTAGGGGATTCTGTTATGGGTCCCAGTTTGCAGTCATCTGCAAACTTTGTCAGCCTGCACTTCAGAGAAGTAGATGCCGAACAGGAGAAGAGGACCCAGGAACGAACGCTGTAGTACTCCACTCGTCACTGGTTTGAAGTCGGACTTGGAGACGGGTACTTTTACTGTGTGGGTTCTGTCATTGAGCCAGCTGGCCACCCATCTTGTGACATAGGGATTTATACCCAGTTTAGTGAGTTTATCTATAACTCCAGAGTGGGGGATGGTATCAAATGCCTTTGCGAGGTCAAGATAGGCTGTGTGCACTACCTTGCCCTTGTCTGTGGCTCTAGTGACTGCTTCAAAGAAGTCAGTCAGGTTTAGTAGACATGATTTCTCTTTTACAAACCCAAACTGAGTGGGGTCCAGGGTTTGGAAGTTACCTATGTCTTTGTTTATAAGCTCCAAGATGATACGTTCCATGGCCTTGCAGACCAGGCTCGTCAGGCTAATGGGGCAATAGTTTCTGGGGTGGCACCCCCTTTGTGGAGTGGTATAACCGTCGCTGTGTGCCATTCACTAGGCACATAGCCTGAGGTGAGGCTGTGATTGAACATGATACTTAGGTGGGGTGCCAGTTCGTTCTGTAGTTCGTGCAGTACGCAGCCTGGGATGTTGTCTGGTCCCATGGATGCTGTGTTCTTGGCTTTGGAGAGTGCAGTCTTTACTTGTTCATCCATGATTACAGGGGCTTTGCATTCTTCCAGTAGTAAGATGGGCCCTTTGGAGGGTGAAAGGGGAGTAAAATTAGCACTGAACTTATCTGCCAGGATGATGGCAATATCAGTTGATTCTGTATATTTAGTGCCATTGTGGTGTAGCTCAGAACATATCTGAGTGTTGCCATTGAGATTCTTGACATAGCTGTAGAATGCTTTGTGGTTGTCTTTAGAATCAGTGGCAATTTTATTTTCATAACTTGCTTTGGAGTATTTTATGAGGGATCTCCGCTTTTTGCTGAGGCTAACCAGGGAGTTCCTCCAGTCTTGGTATTTTACTCTTTTTAGCAACAAATTCTTCCTTCTGTTGCAGAGTTTGTTTATGGCAGGGGACCAGCAGATTGGCTTCCATTTTTTGGAAGATAGCATCTTGGTTCTGTTGGGGGTGGCATGATCCATTCACTCATGTATGTACTTATACAGTGCATTTGTGTAAGATTCAGCAGTCTTACCTCTATTTTCCGCCTGGATGGGTGTCGTGAAGTTTGTCACTTCTGTCTTAAGAAACAGGAAGTTGGCTTTGGAGTAGCTTTTGATGGCAGTTTCCTTAATTGGGGTGGGGGGGGTGCGATATGGATGTCTAGGGTGATTAGCTTGTGGTCGGATCTGACCAGCGAGGAATTGACCTCTGGCGTGGAACACCGGTTACCCATATTGGTAATGACCAGGTCCAGGATATTGCTGCCCCTGGTGGGGGTATGGACAAGCTGATCCAAGGCGTTGGAATTTATGAATTCCAGAAAAAATTGAGCGAATGAGTTGATACATGAGTAGTTTTCACAGTTGATGGTGGGGTAGTTGAAATCGCCCATAATTAAGGTATTGGGTTGTACCTTAATATTTTCTAGTATCTTAAGAAATGAAGATTGGGAATCCTGGGGTATGGTGGGGGATCTGTAAAAAGCTGCAACCTGAATTGCAGTCTTGCCCAGTGTTAGTTGCACTTGGATAATTTTGGATGCATTATGTTGAGCAACTAGCATGGAGGTGTGGATATCCTTAATGAATATGGACACACCTCTGCCTTTAGTGTTTCGGTCCAGGTTAGGTGGCCAAAAGGTGTGGTATGAAGTATAGCCTGGTAATGGAGGGGTGCTCTCTGGAGCCTTGAACCAGGTCTCTGTCACTGCAGAGATGTCGATGTTCTCCATTTTAAGGAGTGTCTGGAGCGAGTACATTTTGAGGTTTAGACTTCTAGCATTGAGTAAGTAGCATTACCCTCAGAGTTTGCTTGCTTGTACCTGTTACGGTAGTGAATATAACATTTGAACCTTGCCTAAAAAAAGTACTGTAGGGGTGGCAAGAGCCTTAGCCAGTATCCGGAATCCCAGGGCGACAGGGGCAGGCCATCTCTGGCAAAGCATCGTGGTCTGTTGACCATGTCTTCCCAGGCAGACAGATATCGGATCCCCTTAGAATGACACAAGAAGCTTAGCCAATTGTTGAAGTCAATCATTTTGTTCTTGTACTCACATGTCATTCTGGGCAATGGCAGGATGCTACTCAGGGCTAGGGTCATACCCTCCTGGGCTACACGATCCAAGAGCTCCTCCATGTCTCTTTTCATGTAGTCCAGGGAGGTACATCTCTGGTCATTCACACCAGCATGGACAGTAACAGAGTTGTGGAGTGACCCTAGTGTGTGGTTTATGTGGTGGATCCAGGCACCCGACAGGCAGCTTGACAGTAACTTTCTCCTTGTTTAGCCTGGTGAGTGGGACATCAGTGTGCCTGACTATAGAGTCACTTATGACTAGTGTGTTGGATACGTTATTTTGCCTTATGGGCTGAGGTTGAGTGGCACACTGATTTTGTGGGCTATGTGGCATTTGGGTAGTGCTGGGGGTGGTGGTTGCCTGCGTTTCAGCTTGGGAGGTCTCTGTTGCTTGGGGAGATTTTTATTGAGAGCCTCAGTGAATATGGGTGTGTACTTTGTGTTTCTCTGTGTGGGTTTTGAAGGACTATGTGTTGAATGTGGTGTGGTGCAGGTGTTTACCTTCTCCTCTTGACTGTCTAGTGCAGTCTTGGCTGGAGAGAGCTTGGCTTCCAGTTTGGCTATAGAAGTGCATCTCTCACAGGTTGTAGTGTTGGGTGGTAGGAGGAGAGGGTTGTCAGTGTACATGAGGCAGTTGCTACATTGCCCCAAGATGCCCAGATTCATCAGGTGGACAGGCTAAAACACTGAGAGCTGGACCATGGACATGCCTGGATAGGTGCTTATTAATTTTAAGTACTAAGAACTGTTTTCCTCTTGACAAGTGCGGAAAGTCGAGGGCTGTAGTTTATGCTTACAATGAGTTCTGAGCAGGTGCTGAGCACAAGGAAACAGTTTTGAGTGCTGAAACTAAAAAACTGGCTAGTTTTAGCTAAAACTGCTAGTTTTAGCACCAATCCCAAGAAGAGAAGCAGGCCATGGCCTGTTTGGTGATCCACAGTCTTATCCCAGATGGTGCAAGGGTCTGCAGGCGTGTAGCCTTTTTATGGTAGATGCCTCAATTAGCAACCAGACCAATCAGGTATGTTAAGCACAGACACTCACTCTCCATCCAGAAAGAGTCAGGAATCAATGCAGTCTGCTCCTACTCTCACCAGGATCAGAATATAAGCACAGATTCTAAGCTGTCACCTATAAAGCAGTTGTTAAGCTTTCTGGTGATCATCAGTCTCCAGGAAGTAATGTAAATGCACTTGTTCTCTCACCAGGAGAAAACAGAAGCACTAATCCCAAGATGACTACTGAGAGGCAGAATGTGGGCTCTACAATAACTGGTAGTCTTGCAGTAGATGCTTAAAGGTAAGATGAAAAAAATGGTTTATCCTAAACACTACAGTGTGCACTAGAGGAGTTGGATGTGAAAGTAGGCAACTTAAGTTTTACCTATCTAAAAGTTACGTTTTAGTGGAGAGCCACTATTTTTAAAACAGCAAAATAGATTGGGGGGCACTTTTGTATTCTGATACTATGGAATACAGTAGGATGGCCAATAAATGTAAATAGTTGAAGGGGGGTGATTTCCCAAAATGATAATTTTGTGCTTACTCACAACCAGCCAGTAAAAGCAGAAAGGAAATGAGATATATAGTCAAATTAACATAAGGGGCAGGCAACTAGAAAGACAGTGGTGTTTAAGAACTGACTCACACGAGACAGGCTGTGGTCTCTCTTCAAGTTTTAGTATGCAGTTAAAAGCAGAATACAAGTAAAACACAGTGTAAAGAAAGCAAATCACAGTATACAAAATAGAAAAAGGCAATAAAGTAATACAAAACACAACAAATAAAATGCAAACTAACCTTTTCCTTCACAGCAAACTGTAGCAGAATCTGAGTAAGCCTTTCCAGTAAACTCTGAAATGTTTTATTTTACCCCTTAAATAGAATGTTTAGTTCCTAGCTCCATCCCCTCAGTTCACAGATGATTAACCTTAGCTGACATGTTGTAACATATGTATGACTCCTTAACTGACCTCTTCTAATTTGTCTGACACACAAGAGACAGGCTGTGGTCTCTTCAAGTTTTAGTATGCAGTTAAAAGCAGAATACAAGTAAAACACATTGTAAAGAAAACAAATCACAGTATACAAAATAAAAAAGGGAATAAAGTAATATAAAACACAACAAATAAAAAGCAAACTAACCTTTCCCTCACAGCAAACTGTAGCAGAATCTGGGTGAGCCTTTCCAGTAAAGCTGTGAAATGTTTTATTTTACCCCTTAAATAGAAGGTTTAGCTCCTAGCTCCACCCCCTCAGTTCACAGGTGATTAACCTTAGCTGACCTGTTGTAACTTATATTGACCTCTTTCTGTCTGACTCACAAGAGACAGGCTGTGGTCTCTTTTCAAGTTTTAGTTTGCAGTTAAAAGCAAAATACAAGTAAAACAGTGTAAAGAAAACAAATCACAGTATACAAAATAGAAAAAGGCAGTAAAGTAATACAAAACACAGCAAATAAAAAGCAAACTAACCTTTCCCTCACAGCAAACTGTAGTAGAATCTCAGTGAACCTCTCCAGTAAAGCTCTGAAATGTTTTACTTTACCCCTGAAATACAAGGTTTAGTTTGTTGCTCCACCCACTCAGTTCACAGATGATTTACCTTAGCTGACCTGTTTTAACTTATGTATAACTCTTTAACTGACCTCTTCTGATTTCTGTCTGACTCACAACAGACAGGCTGTGGTCTCTCCAAGTTTTAGTATGCAGTTAAAAGCAGAATACAAGTAAAACAGTGTAAAGAAAACAAATCACAGTATACAAAACAGAAAAAGGCAATAAAGTAATACAAAACACAACAAATAAAAAGCAAACTAACCTTTCCCTCACAGCAAACTGTAGCAGGATCTGGGTGAGCCTTTCCAGTAAAGCTCTGAAATGTTTAATTTTACTCCTTAAGTAGAAGGTTTAGTTCCTAGCTCCACCCCTTCAGTTCACAGATGATTAACCATAGCTGACCTGTTGTAACTTATGTATGACTCGTTAACTGACCTCTTCTAATTTCTGTCTGACTCACAAGAGACAGCTGTGGTCTCTTTTCTAGTTTTAGCAGTGGTGGCGCTGCGGTAGCATTGTCGCCTCACAGTAAGACGTTGTCCTGTTCGATTCACAGCTAGAGCGTCTTCTGTGTGGAGACATGCGTGAATGGACATATCTTCGTTGAAGGTTGTGCGTCAGGGCTGGCAACTCGGCACGTAAAAAATCTACTGCCAATCATTAGCGGACCGGAGTTCCACTGTGGCAACTCCTAACCGGGAAAAGACGAAAGACAGAAGAAGAAGTATTGCAGTTCAAAGCAGAATGCAAGTAAAACACAGTGTAAAAAAAAACAAATCACAGTATACAAAATAGAAAAAGGCAATAAAGTAATGTAAAACACAACAAATAAAAAGCAAACTAACATTTCCCTCACAGCAAACTGTAGCAGAATCTGGGTGAGTCTTTCCAGTAAAGCCATTGAAATGGAGATTTTGCTATGTCATCTGTTATGAAGCATGGCTGAATTTCCAGGCAAGAATGAACATTTCTTGGTGGAAACTGGGGACTGTAGCGTGCACATTTTGTATTAAGTAGGAGAAGTGAGTAGGCCATAACAAAAAGCCCTGTACAGCTGTTAGGATGGTGTAGTACCAGGATACTTGGATCTCTTCTGTGCCACTCTCTACGCACTTTCATTGAAATATTTCCTAATTGCAGGGTCCTCGTCTCTAAAGCGTAAGCTGGGCAGTGCTCTGAAACTCATAATACAATGATCAAAACTATAGCAGACCAGGTATGATTGCTTTTATCGTAAGTGATAATTCATTAAAGATGTTTCTTGTTTAAAAAAAAATATGAGGGAAGACATTTGAAATAAAAACTATCTCTTGGCTCTGGAAACCTTGTACAAAGTTGAAGCCTATAGAAAAGCACCAAAATACATTTTGCCATCATCATCAAAACAGAAAGAGAGAAACGCCATGTACGTTGGGTTTTCCCACATTTTGTAATGTACAAAAAGGGGAAGGCACTCATATAAACATAGCACAAGTCAGAAATAACAAATGGTTACCCTTGCCTTTGGATACTGATAACTACATTATTTCTTCTTAAACACTGGCACTGCAACTTCTTAAATAATCTTTAAACAACCAGGTAGTGAAACATGAAGAAGAAAGGGCTACGGCTGGCTCCAGCTGTACATTAACTAGGAACAGGCAAAACTGTAGTGTTTGATAATCACCAACCATTCATCCAATTCTAAATTTCAAATAACTATGAAAGCGTATGCCTTCAAGTGCCAAACCAGTTCTGACTCTCTTTTGGGGGTCATTTATCATTTTCTCATTCTGCCTCTGTTTTCTTGTCTGGCTTTGCTGACACTGTTCCCATGTTCCCAACACACACACATGACATGTAGACCAATACACATATACAGTCAGTAAAACCAAGGTCAATAGAATATCATGTGGCATTGTGTGCAGATGCCAGAGTGGACCATTCAAATAGTGGATAAAGAGGAAGGGAGAGTGAAAATTAAGTATTTGTTAGAGGTGATAAGTGGAATAGATATGGGAGAAAAAAATAAATCAAGAGTGAAAGCAAGATTAACTGCAAGTAAAATTACAGTAAGAGTAATAAAAATAAAACAAGGAAAGGAGAGATGTTATGTACATAAACATTAGAGTAATTGCTAAAATTACTAGCCAGGAGTTTGAGAGTAATTAGTTTAGTTGCGACTTAATTGAGCGAATGTTATGCATTGCCCTGATTGGTGCAGGGATTCTTAGGTTCAGAGGTATATAAACGGCTAACGACTGCGCAGTCCAACCCATTCGTTAACCTATGTATCATGGATGATGATTAGGAGGGGATATATTAAGACGTTTCTGGAGGTTATGGGAGGGGTTTTTAGTTTGGGCATTACTGTCTACCTCTATCAGAGACATGGGGGCCAGAGCCGGGGGTATGTTTCCAATTTCCCATCCATTGGTCAAGGATTGGATTGGATTGGATTCCAGACATTTGCTATACAGTACAAGTAGAGTTTTGCCCACTGTTTTTTTTTATGATAGCATATAGATTTAAGAAATGTAATTTATTTTTATGTATTTATTTATTTATTTTTATTTGGAAATATATTAAGTGTAAAGTATATAAAAAATTATGCACAAACACGAGAAATCAAAGTATAAAAGAAGGTGGTAGTTTATTAGTACAAACAAGATCATTTTAATTTTTTTTTGGCCTGGAGAGTTTGCATTTAGAAGACATTTATTAATTCAAATAAGAGTAAGTATGATATGTTCCATAATGCACTATTCAAGAGTCTGTCAATGTTTTGATTAAATAAAGCATTTCTAGGCAGAATTTTAATGTGACAGATAAAAAGTAAATACAGAAGAGGTATATTTGATAAAATAAAAGTTTAGCATAAAATGAGAGAGATGTTGAGGTGGAAGCCAAGAAGCATCACAAAAGGTTCTAGAATTTATTACAGAGTATCTGTAGGCCTCTGACTATAATAAAAGCCTTATCAGCTGCTAAAGGTTTGAGATGCTAACAAACTTCTTAACATTATTTACACATCCATTAATTAGCTTAACTACTATAGATTTCTTAGACGTCTGCTTTCATTAAACTCTGCCATTATACCTTTTAATTGTCCAGATTTTTGCAGAATGTCCAGATTTTCACCTCACATTTTTGGACCGTTCCTCATAAAATGTTGGTTTTCTGGAAAAATCTTTGAGGACTGAAGTTACTAAATAAAGACAAACATTTGAGTTTCTGGGTTCATTCATTCATCTAGCCATCCAACCACAACTCCTTTTTCCCATTTTTGCACATGGGGTTGGGGTGTCACTTCAACAGTAACAATCATCTAGAGCCAAAGTTTACACCGCCGGGTGGCTAGTCCTGCCGTTGTAGTTCTCCCCCCCCATACTCATACCTATGGCCAATTTAGTGTATCCAGTCCACCTACTGCATGCCTTTGGAATGCGGGAGGAAACCTTTGCGAACACAGGGAAGGCATGCAGACTCCATACAGAGAGAACCCCAGCCGATACATGCCAATGCAAAAGCTGTTGTTGTAGCAACTTTAGAAGTATATAAGAACAATATTTAAAATCTGTCCCCATTTTTGGGCCTTTGTCTTCCCATTATTTTTGCCTTTGTCCATATGTTTTTTTTTTTTTTGCTAAGAGGTTTGCCTGCCATCAGTACTTAAACCAATGAATGCTTTCTGGATGTTCATGATTTGCATGGTGAAGCATGTGTTAAAACTTGTATTAATCTTAAGTTATCATGTTGATTGCAGTGTCACTATATGAGCAGAATTACCTCCTAGATGGTAAGCTTTCTGTGCTTTCTGCAGGCTATGCTATGTTGTTCCTCTGGTCTTTTGAGACCGGTACAAGGTGTGAATCTGTACTGATAGTTACATAAGTTTATCTGGTGGTCTGAGAGTTGGTGGCTTAACCGATGGTGGTGATGAAGAAACTTTTATCCACTCACCTCTCTCTGAGGGAAGTGGTGTATGGGAATGATGCACATGTCTGAGAGCCCATCCTACAGAGAGTTTCCTGTGGAGACCAAGGACCTGATAAGTGGCATTCAGTGCAGTAAAGGTAGAGAGATGCATTTCCTCCCATATGTCTGGCTGGTGAGAACCATGGAAGTAGATCTGATGCGTGCACTAAGTTTTCTTCAGAACCTTCTGTTTCTCATGAATGTGTATGGTCTGCTCTGGGTGCTAGAATATCCAATGTTGATTGTTAGATCATCATTTCAGTAGCCTGAGCTATGTGAGATGTATCATGCTGTGAGGATAGAGTGTCTGATCAGTTTCCAAAGATGTAGGGTACCCTACATGCATATGCATGACCATTGGAGCTCAAGGACACGGTGGCATAAAACAGACATACATTTGCCAAAACTTTAGAGCTTCAGAAACAAGGTGGAGGCTATGGTCCTGACATAATAAAGTATGCTAGGAGGATAGAAAAAAAAGCACCCTACTTTGGCATAACAAAATCCATAAGGGAAGGGAGGTAGGGTGTCTGTACTGCAACAGCGATCAATTTGAATATCTGTGTTTATGGTAACTTTATTTAAACAACTGCACTATGTTTATCATTTGATCACTGTTGCAGTAGCCTATCACAGCTTGATACCAAAGCTTAGAAAGAAAGGGAGGAAGAAGGGTCAGAATCAAGGAGTCCTTGGAGAATAGTCCTAGTCAAAACCTGCTATGGCCATAGAAAAATAATTATTTTATACTGCCTGGTAAATTTATAAGGAGAAGTCCATCTTGCTGCCTCATAAATATTTCTTGAGTTCATTGCTTTCCAAAAACCCATAAAAGCAGTAATAGCCCTGGTAGAATAGGTTCTAACTTTACCTGGAATTGTCTTATTATGATTAGAGTGACAAAACTGAATTGCATGATACAACCCAGAAAGCCAAGACGGAGAAACAAAAAGGCTCATCATGTTGATCTTTCCATAGAGGAAAACAATAGCAGAGGACTGACTTCCCAGCCTAGTCTTCTTTTGACCCAAGGTTTAGCAAGATTTTGCAGATAAGCAAAAGAGGCAATTTTCCTATCAGGAACTCTCCTCTCAAAAGAGAGACTGCTGAAAGCCTGTGATTCATATTAAGTATTGTCTTGGGTGGTTCCTGACCTTGTAAGTATAATATGGAACAGTCACGTAGTACCGTAACTAGAGTGGGGTTGAAAGTGGCAGCTGCCCTTCATATAGATTGTTGGGGTTCGATCATCAGTGCCAAAGATCATCATGCTGAAATGAGTGAATTTAGTAGTGCAGTTGCAGCATGGAACTTATTTCATTGTGTTGGAAGATTTTTTTTCTTTTTTGGATCCTCATCTGTGGATTTAGAAAGGTGTTAATCTGGGGACTACCCAACGTGTCAAATATACCTCTGGATGTCCTTCCATTTCACTGTTGCAGTGCTCTTAACATGAGGGATCCCCTGCCAAGAGTGGCTCGACATCCAGCCAGTATACCACAGCCTTTAGGTTAACAATATGCCATATGTCACATGGATGCTCCCTGCACAACATGTAGAGCATAAAGGTGACATCTGAACGTATCATCCTCAGAACTTCTTTGCTGCCAGTCCAAATGCCATCTTTGATCATTGCTGGTTTACCTAGCCATTCAGATAAGTGCCCCATTGGGGTCTTTTGCTTATCTTTTTTTTTGCTTTTAGCATTTTTGTTTTTGTGGGTTTTCATGTCATCCAGAAAGGGTAAATGCCAATGTTGGAGACAGATTCCCCATAAAGACTGTCACAAGCAGTGCTTGTTTTGTTTAGGTGCTTTTCATGACCGTATGTCCTGTACTGTTTGTCAGGTTTTTGTTCCAAAGATCTTATGTAGTCATCTTTCATTTCTTGCTACCTATCTTGAAATCCAGTGCCTAAAGCTTTTAGTGAAAGATGCTATGGAAGGTACTTCCTGGCCTAAGGGTTAGCTGTCTTCAAAGAAAAAGGACAAAAAAGTCAGATCAGATTTTTTGACTGTGCCTCCTCCACAGGACGTCGCTTTCGAGGCTGGTGAAAGCAGGAGGATCGTTCAGTTCCTGGGCTGGATTCCTGTTCCACAGCTGGTTTAGAGGCCGGCATGGATCTGGCTTTTGGCAATTCCTCGGAGGCCTTACAGATGTTCATAGTGATATTCAGGGGGAACTGCTGCTGATTATCACAGAAGGGCCTGGGGGGGGGGGTTACGCAGTTACTGGTGAGGAGGAATCCCCGAGTATGATTATTGAATGTAGGCTGACACTGGAGCCTGCTACATTTCATAAGGCGGATGTCCCTTTAAAAAAAAAGCAAAAGACAAAACATATTTCTTCTGCTCCTAAAGAACCTCAAAGTGAATGTCTGAATTTTACAGAGGGTTTGTTCAACACTCTTATGGCCTTGAAGCCTCCTTGGGGGGGGGGTCTCTTGTTCCAGCTCCTCCTTGGTCATCTTCCCCTTCCCATCAGGAGATCTAGGAATCAGGATTCCTTTGATGATATTAAGGCTAAGTTGATGGATGCTCTTCTGGACATCAAATGTTTTTTTTGGGTTTGCTGTAGCTGATTTGTTCAAGTCCCTGCAAGAAAAAGGCAAGGAGTTACAGGACCTGAAACATATTTATGTTTCTCCTCTGCCAAAGTTCCAGAGAAACTATCACAGTAAACTGGCTTTTGTTAGAAGGCAGTCTTGTTGTCCTCCTAAAGGAAAGAAGGGTGGTAGGAGGGTTCCCCAGCGAAGTATGCAAAGACCCTTCCTGCTCAGAATCCTTCTTTTCCTGATAAATTAAGTGCTGTCTGACTACCCAAATCTTCACATTCCTCTTTCACATCATCTTTCTCTGTCTCTTTCTGTCTGGTTAAGCATAACCCAAGATTTTTCAGTTCTTTCCATCATTCGCAAAGGGTATTTCATGGTTTGGAAATCTCTTCCCGCCATCATGGGCATTCCTCAGCCACCTCAAGATAAGATCAGCTTTTTTCCAGAGGTGCTTCATGATCTTTTGATTCAGAGAACTTTTCAAGAGGTTCCAGCTGCTCAAAGGGGGAAGGGGTTTTAGTCTAGAATGTTTTTTGTTCCCAGGAAAGAGGGCATTTTGAAACCTATTCGGGATCTTTTTCACAAGAATACATTTCTGAAGGTTCCTTCCTTTCGAATGTTATCCTTTCAGACTTTGTTCCCTCTTCTGCTTCCTCAGGCTTTTGTGGTTTCTCTGGATCTCAAGGCTGCTTACCTTAATATACCTATTCATCCTCTTTTTAAGAAGGTTTTTACGTTTCTCTGTTGCTTCCTGGCATTTTCAGTTCTCTGTTTTTCCCTTTGGCCTCTCTACTGCTTGAAGAGTATTTGCCAAATGCCTAGCTCCTGTGATTGTGTTTTGCAGGTTCAAAGGCATTCAGATTTTTCCTTATTTTGATGACCTGCTTATTCAAGCCTCCTCTCCAGAGATTCTATTACAGCACTTTCAGTGGGTCATTGGTCTGTTATAAAGTAAATTTTCAAAAGTCCTTCCTGTCCTTGTCACAGGATCATGTTTTTTCTGGGATGCAGGATCCAGATTGTTCCTATGCTAGCATCCCTTCCTCCTCCTCAAGGCATTGACTCTGATTTCCTGTTTTAAGTCCCATCTTCCTCTGACTTTGATTTCAGCCAAGGAATTGCTGAGAGCTCTGCCTTTCATGGCATCCACCATCCCTATGCTTCCCTTCTCCATATTGCACATGAGAAAGCTACAGTGGTATCTAAAGTCAATTTGGATTCAGCATTCTCATCCTGTAGAGTTTCCAATTCCATGTCTCATATTGAAATCTCAATGGTTGGATTCACCAACTGACTTTGAATCCACAGCTTCCCTTTCAACCCCCGCTTCTGTCCAGGAGCTGTTCACAGATGTTTCAGATGGAGGTTGGGTGGCATCCTTCGGAAACCTAAAAATGCAAGGTCTTCGGTCTCCTCAGCAACAGAAGGAGCACATCAATATCATGGAGATAAGAGCTCTTCTGTTGGCCCTAACTGCTTTACATTCTCTGTTTTCTCCAGGGCCCCTAAATATATTTACAAACAACACCACAGTAATGTAGTGTGTCAGTAAACTGGGGTGGGGGGAGGTCCTGTCTTCTTTGCAGGTTGGCACTCCAAGTTTAGGAGCTATTGATTCAGTATCAAGTCACACTTCAGGCAGTGTACCTTCTTTCAAGTCAGAATTTTATTGCAGACTCCCTGAGCAGGTCCATAACACAATCTCATGAGTGGATGCTTCACAGGGATGTGTTTCTGTACATTGTCCACTAATGGGGTATTCCTCAGATCTCTTTGCTTCCTCTCTGAACAGGCAGCTTCCTCAATTTTGTGCCAGGACTCCATGTCCTCTGGCCTGGAAGGTGGATGCTGTATCTTTTTCTTGTAAGGGGATGTTTCTTTATGCCTTCCCTCCCCTTCCTCTCATTCCAAAAGTCCTGTGCAAGATAAAACAGGATGCTCCCAAAATCTTGCTGGTGATTTCCTTTTGGACTAGGCAGTATTGGTTCCCTCATCTTCAGCACTTAGCTGAGGGTAATCATCACAAGTTATCTCATAGGGTGGATCTTCTCACACAAGACAAGGGATCTCTCATCCATCCCCACCTATCCACTCTTCAACTGATACTGTGGGTGATAGGATTTTGATTCCCTATAGGCACCTTTTTTTTTCTGAAGACATGCTTTGGGTTCTGCAGGAGGCCAGAAAACCCACTACTAGGAAATCCTACGTGTCCAAATGGAAGAGGTTTTCTGTTTGGTGCCTTTCTCGTAACCTGGACCCACTTACTGTGCATGTTCCTTTAGTTCTGTCTTATTTGTGTGAATTACTCAATGCTGGGTTGGCATATTCTTCTGTTAAAGCCCACCTCAGAGCTATTTCTGCTTGTCTGCCTTTAGCTCCTTGTTTGGCTTCTAGGTTTGAGGCCAGTTTCTTAAAGGTGTCCTTCATATTAGACCTCCTAGGAAGCCTGTTCCTCCTTCCTAGGATCTTAATTTTGTTTTGGAGAGATTGACTTAGGCTCGTTTTGAGACTGCAGCTTCAGTTTCCTTACAGCATTGCTCTTGAGAGACTGTTATTTTGTTAGCCCTTACTTCTGCCAGACATATGTCTGAGCTTCCAGCCCTTATGGCTACTCCTCCTTTTTTAGATTTTCATAAGGACAGAGTGTCTCTTCATACCAGTCCTTCTTTTATGCCTAAGGTGGTGAATGAGTTGTCTCTTAATCAGTCTGTTTGCCCACTTTTTTTTCCTTTCCCTGCAATCTGCTAGTTAGAAGGTGTTCCACACTTCGGATGTGCTTAGACAGCTCAGATCTGATTTGGACAAAACTAAAGATTTTCATAAATCTGATCAGCTTTTTATTTCTTTTCACCATAGATCATTAGGTTTGGCGGCTTCCAATCAGACCGTTTCCTCATGGTTTTCTAAAGCCATTTCCTTTTTTGTTATTATCATGGTATGATCCTTCGTTTTATGGTTAAGATTCACTCTACTATGGCTGTGGCTTCTTTTGATGATGTTTTCAAGGGTTTGGATGCTAATTCCATCCTTGAGTCAGCTGTCTGGTCTTTGGTGCATACCTTTACCAAACACTACAAGTTGGATGTCATAGCCAGGGCCCAAGCTGGTTTTGTTAGGGCCATTCTTCATGAGTTCCTAGAGGGCTCTGCTGGCCTTTCCTCCTCCCTACCTTCTTCCTGAGCTTTTGCCCTCTCCCTCATGTTAAGAATACTGCAACAGTGAAATGGAAGGACGTAGTACAGTTGTGTAAAATCTTATCATAACAGTAAATGTCCTTGTCTTCACTGTTGCAGTATTTACTCCCTCCCTCCTCCCCCTGGTCTTTTGTCCCTCTAGATGTGTATGCTATCCTCTGGTGTCCTAGGGCTGGCATTCCTCCTGGGGCTCTTAGTTCTAAGGATGATACATTTGGATGTTACCTTTATGCCCTACTCCTTGCACGGGGAGCATACATGTGATGTACGGCGTATCATTAACAACCTAAAGGCTTTGGTATACTGGCCAGACATTGGGCCACCCTTGGCAGGGTATCCTTCATGTTAAGAATACTTCAACAGTGAAGAGGAGGACATCTACTGCTATGGTAAGATTTTACGTGAGTGTACTTTCTGAAACAAGACACTGCGACCCTATATCCAAGGAAAGCAAATGGGATCTACAATGCCCTCACCAGATTGGACTGTGTGAAGACCACAGAGTTTTACTGTTTCTGCAGCTACCCTGAGGATGGATAGTCTCTCCGTCATCCGCAGCAACAGCAGCAGCTCCATTTTCCCAATATTTACATGGAGTCAGGGTATCATGTTAACTGTCACCATGTCTCTTGATTCAGAGCCACACTCCTGCCTTTTTCAACACTCATGCCTGACTGTCACAGATCTTCTTTCACACAATCCATCCACCTGTTTGCTGGATGTTCTCGTTTCCTCTTACCTTCTTCCTGTCTGTCCCAAATCTTCTTCACCAGAATGTCTTCTGCTTTCCTGCATGTGTCTGAACCACTGTAATCGGTTCTCTTTGATCTTTTCTACAATTGGAGCTACTTTGGTTTCTGCTCTTATGTCCTCATTTCTTCGTCTGTCCCACAGTGTGCATTCTACCACCCTTCTCAGGCACTTCATTTCCATCACCTCTAGCTTCTTCATCTGCGCTGCCTTTACTGCCCAGGTTTCTGTTTCATACAGTAGTACTGGTCGCACCACTGTCTTGTACACCTTACTTTTCAGCTTCTTTGGCATTCTTCTGTCATAGACTACACCTGAGACTCTATGCTAGTTGGCTGGAGCCCCACTGATTCTAGCTTTGACCTCTTCATTCAGACTTCCCTTCTCCTCAACAACCCCTCTCAGATATTTGAAGCTATTTATCTGTTCCACTATCTTCCCTTCTATCTCAGTTCTCAGCTTCTTTTAATTTCTCCAATTTGCTGCCATTACCACTGTGTTATATGTGTTTAGTTTCATTCCATGTGCCTTCAGTTTTGAATTCCATTCCCCTATCCTTTGCTGAAGTTCTAGCTCAGAGTCTGCCTGTAGTGGCACATCATCTGCATACAGTAACTTTGTTGATCTGTCCCTTCCAACCTGTTTGCTAATGTAGTCCATCACCAATATGAACAGCAGTGGGCTGAGAGCTGAACCCTGGTGTACACCCATTCTCACTGGGATCCCCTCTGTGAGGCTGGACACTGTTCCTACTTGAGTCATTGGGTCCTTGTACATAGCCTATACTAATTCTGCAATGTTTCTGGGACTTCGAACCACCACAATACTGCCCAAGTCAGTTTTCTTGGGACCTTGTCATATGCTTCTCCAAGTTTAGGAATACCCAGTTGGACTCTTTCCTCATCTCTAGCTTCTTCTTAACTGTTTGTCTCACTGCAAACATTGGGTCAGCTGTGCTGCATCCTGATCTGAATCCAAACTGCTCATCTCCCATCTTACATTCCACTACTCTGCATATCCGTTCATCAGTCACTCTCTCCAGAACTTCCATACAGTGTGCAGGAGTCTGATACCTCTGTACTGCCCTCAGTTGTAGATGTCCTTTGTTCTTGTACACTGGCACAAGTATGCTTATTCTCCATTCATCTGGGATATGCCTTTCTCTCCACACTGTTGTGAGTACCGTCAGGAGCCATTACTCCCCTATTTCACGCAATATCTTTATCATAAATGCTGTGACCTCATCTGAGCCTGCTGCTTTCCCTGACTTCATTTTTCTTATTGCTGTTCTTACTTCTTCCAGGGTGAGCTCCTCTTCTCTCATCATAGACTGTTTCTGGAGAAGTACAGCTTCTGTGGGGTTTTCTTCATTCAGAAACAGCAGGAAGTATTCCTTCCATCTGCCTTTGATGTCCTGTGGGCAGGTTGTTGCTGGCATCCCTTAAGAAGGGTGTATGTCTTTAAGTGCCCAAAATGAGCATTGTTGTCCTCAGCAGTGTCTATCAGGGAGCTCAATTATATCTGTAAATAGTCTATTTTTAGTGGGACTTCTCACATGAAATTTTACATTCTGTAAAGGGTCTACTTTCATGGATCAGTGATAGAAAAACTCCTCAGCCAGGCTTCATTGATTTCCACCATCACTAACCTCACCTCCTTGTATGTATTGTAAATGAGAACACAGAGGGAACAAGGATATTATTCCAGATAATTTTTAGTATCCCAAAAAATTGGATGCTGATGCTCATACTGAATCTCAGTGTTCTAAACAGCTTCTCAAAGCAGTAATTTTTCATACTGATGCTGCGTTCTGTCTTCTTATGTCTGTCGAGGAGACTGGAAGTGCTCTTTTAATCTTAAGGATGTTTGTTTCCACTTAAAGGTCACCAAAGCTTTCAGGAAGTTCATTGCTTCAGAATAGGGCCCATTCACTATTCATCTGAGTCCCTGCCATTTGGTCTTGCATCAGCCTCTTAGGTGTTTACCAAATGTATAGCAGTGCTAGTGGCTTATCTCTACATTCAGGAAGTTGTGATGTTTCCATACTTGGACAACCGGCTTGTAGTTTCAAACACCAGATTCAGTTTCTTCCAGCACCATGGATCTTCTGTTTAGCTTGGTTCCATTGCTGGGGGTTATAATCAGTCTAGCAAAGTTACAACTCAAATTTTAA
Organism: Protopterus annectens; assembly: GCF_019279795.1. NCBI lineage: Eukaryota > Metazoa > Chordata > Ceratodontiformes > Protopteridae > Protopterus > Protopterus annectens. The sequence continues at coordinate 189,838,109 of NC_056726.1, forward strand.
AAAGAACTGTTGCTCATTTGAGCCATAATCTACAGCAGAAATTGTCAGATTTACATGCCCTTGGACAAGATGCAGTGCATATTGTAGACTTCTCCTGCGGTGTTGGAGAGTCAATTGTGTGTAGATCTATGCCTTCATGACTGGAGCTCATATTAGGATCAACATTTGTAACACCTTATGTCACAACAGTCTTTCAGTGGTGGGCACTGTGCATTCTTCTTCAGGGCAGTCCCTTCACTTTCAGTGAGAGTCAGTATATACACCTCGCTTGTGAGATAGGGGAAGTCATTTAAGTGGGCATAAGATTCATTAGATGTGGTCTTCCAAGGAGTCATCCTTATATATCAGTGTTCTGGAGAGAGTGATCTTGCTAACTCTCCAGGCCATAATTTCCTTTGAAATCTTTCTTTTTTTTACCAGTTTTGTTGAACAGGTAAGCCCACTAAACACAGGTGTACCTTTTCAGGAAAGATCCAGGAGCATTGTCTGGTTAAGTGACTTAGAGTCACACTGTAGGCAAACAAAGCTGGAAGGAATTGAACCCTGTACCCTCTGCCCAAAAAGCAGCTCATTAACAGCCCCGAGCTTTAGCCCTCTGCGCTAAACTGCCAGACTGTTCATTCATACTGTATGGCTGTAGTCTAGTATATACAAGCAGGGTGGAATGAGGTCCTCCACTGCATGTTGAGATGCAGTGGGAGTTTAGAAGTGAGCAGTCTCAACCCATCACTTTTTGATTTTGGTTGTCACACATAATGTTTGTCCATATCACTTTTGCAGTATTCTTTACCTAAGGGACCTCCTGTCAGGGATAACCTAATGTCCGGGTAGTATACCAAAGCTTTTAGTTCTTACAAGCATCATACATCTCACACATGCTCCCTGTGCAAGGCCATAGGGTATAAAGGTGATGTATGGACACATACAGTCTCAGAACCATCTGTCCAAACACCGTTGTTGAATGTCAGTCTGAAAGCCCTTCTGCTGTGCAGCTTACCAGGCTGTGTTTTCAGATAAGTATCTTGCTGGGGTTTCTTCCTTTCTTCTAATTTTTTTTTTATTTTATGGTTATTCTGTCCCTTTCATCCAGAAAGGGAAAATGTCAGTGTGGGAGACAGATTCTTCATAGACTGTCACCACGAGTGTCTCTTCTGTTTGGGTGCTTCCCGTGATCATACACAGTGCTCTGTCTGCCAGGTGTTTGTTCTTAAGATCCTACGTAGTCATCTTTCCTCCTTGTCCATATACCTGGAGAACTAGCATGTTAAATTGATGGCTCAGGGTGCTATGTCAGAATCCTTCTATCCTGAGGGCCGGCTATTTGCCAAGAAGGTGGCCAGAAAAGTTAGGTCTGATCCAGCTGCTGAACGGCCTCCCCTGGACGTCTCTCTCAAAGACTGTCCAGTGGTTGGATCTGGTTTCTCACATGTCCTCTGAAGCTTTTTAAATATCTGTACTTGATGTTGCGGTGGAACTTCAGCTGATTATATCCAAAGGATCGAGGGGGATTCCTCGGATCTTACTTAGGGAGGAGATTCCTACAACCATTATTGAGTCTCGCCAGGGGTCTGACACTTGGAGAATATTTTGTGCTGATGTCCTGCAGAAAAAGAAACAAAAAACAAAGCACGTTTCCCCTGTTAAGGATCCCCATCATGAATGGCAGCACTTCACTCAGGGTTTATTTCATGCTTTGATGGCCTCGAAGCTTCCTCAGGGGGTCTCTGTGCCTGCTCCTCCCTGGTCTTCCACTCCACTCCACTCAAGAGGCCTAGGGAATTGGACTTCAAGAATAAGGACCTGGTCTCTGAGAAAGAATTTTGGCTTAATCTTTCCAAATCCCTTCCCCTTTGGACTACAGTTCAGAGAAGGACTCCATAACTCCAGACTTCAACACCCCCACCTCCACGGAGGAACTCTTCTTTGGGGATACTGTTGTCTGTATGATGGATTATTTTAAGTGGCAATTGTTCTCAAGTCTCTGAGATTCTGAAAAGATATTATGAGCTCCTACAGAAGGAATTTCCCAAAACATCTGCTGTTCCCCCTGTTCGGGCTGTCAGGGTCTGTAACCCCTGACTCTCAGCCCCCTTTACCTAAGAAGTCAGACAGATTCTATAAAGTGACTGAGGACTGTAAATTTCTTTATAAATTGCCCTCTGCTGACCCTTCTTTAGTGTCGGTCTCCTTTGACAAGCCTTCTAAGTTACTGCTCCCTACCAAGCTGTTGCCCTCTGATAAAGATAGTAGGGCAATGGAAAGGCTGGGCAAAGGTTTGCACTGCTGCCACTTCATCCTTTAGGGCAATGAACTACCAGACTCATATGACCAGGTATGTTTTGGCTGTCCTTCCTCAGGTTTCTAAGGTGATTTCTGACCTTCCTGACTGAGGGGAAAGCTTTAGCCCAATTCCTGCTATGCTGTACTTCTCAAGACCCCAGCCACTCAGTAATATGCAGTTATGATGTAGCTGATGCCTCTGGTTCTGTTATGAGGCATTATTCTTGGCTTTGTCTTTAGGCTGTGCCTGATGACATTAAGGTTAAACTTTTGGATGCTTTTTTGGATAATAAAAATCTTTTTGGGTCTGCTGCTGCTGAGTCAAGTCTCTCCAGGACAAGGGCAAAGCCTTGTAGGAGTTGAAACATATTTTTGGTTCTCCCATTTCCAAATTTGAGAGAAATTATCCCTCCAAGTCTGCATTTGTCCATAGGCAATCTCGCCCTCCTCGTAAGGGCAAAGAAGGGTTCTAGGCATGTGACTCCTGTTAAATCTACTCAGACTTCTGCTTTCCAGTTCAAGCCAGGTTCTGTTTAACAGTTTGTTTCCTCCTTCCCTTCAGCCAGGTTCCCTTGTCCCTATCTCTTTCCTGGTCATTTCCAAATTGGCATCGAATCACTTCACTTATCTGTCAGGGATATTTTCTGGTGTGGAAGTCCCTTCCTCCCTTCTTATGCTTCCTCGGCCTACTCAGGAACAGCTCTCTCTTTTCCCAGACGTCTTTCACTCTTTTTTTTTGGCTCAGGGCACCATTCAAGCCATGCCTGCTGTCTAGGAAGAGAAGGGGTTTTATTCCCAGATGTTTTAGGTCCCATGAAAAGAAGTCGCATGGAGACCAGTTTTGGATCTTTCCAGGCTGAGCTCCTTCCTCAAGATCCTTTCCTTTCAGACACGATCTCTGCAGACATTATTTCCTTCTGTTCTACTGCAGGCCTTTCTGGTATCTCTGGATCTGAAGGATGCATACCTTCAGATCCTCATCCGTCCTTTCTTCAGGAAATTTTACTTTTTACTGTCTGTTTGTTGCACTTTCAGTTCTCTGCTTTGCCTTTTGGCCTCTCTACTGCCTCAAGAATATGCACCGAATGCCTCACTCCTGTCATTGTTTTTTCAGAGTTGAAGGAATTCTGATCTTTTCCTATCTAGACAATTTGCTTATTTAAACACCTTCCCCCAGTTCTCTGCTTTAGGATCTCAAGTTCACTACTTCTGTGTTAGAGTCTAGGATTCACCGTAAACTTCCAGAAGTCAGTTCTGACACCTTCCCAAGATCATATTTTCCTCAGCTGCAGGCTTCAGACAGTTTCCATTCTGACATCACTGCCTGTCCCCAAGGCTGTCTGTCTAATTGTCTTTTCCCATCCCTTCTTCGTCTGGCATCTATCTCCACCAGGGAGTTTGGAAGATGAACCATTTGCAAGTTGCTTCTGTCCATTAGAGGCATAGTTGCCAAACCAAGGTTGAATTTTCTGTTGCCATCCAATTGTCCAAGTTGCACTTGAATTGGGTTAGGGAGGAACTCTGCTTCACATGGATGGGTAACCTATTCCAGAGATGGAATAGTCTCTGGGATACATACCTGTATTTCCAGCAAGCCCTATTTATATCACTGGCAAGGATTAAGTCTTTAGAACAGGTAATTCTGGTACTGTTTTTGTGGCTATGCAGGAGGTCCATCAAAGTGGGGTCTGACAGTGCCCTGTATGCCAGGTGCAGATCTCCCTATGACAAGCCTGTAGGAAACAGGATACAAGGATAGTGCCTTCAGGCAGTCTGCATAGGACATTTTAGTTACACCCTGTATTCTTTTAGTGAGGAACTTCTGTGGACGTTCCAATTGTTGGATATGCCTGGTTAGGTGCATACCAAAGGGGGCATTGTATTCAGTGATAAGTCTGATGAATGCTGAATCCAGTGGAACAATGACTTTCTTGGACCTAAATACCATACCTTTGTTTATAAGTAACATAGAGTGATTTCCTTACTACTGCAGACAAGTGATTGTCAAAGGCTAAATTACTGTCCATGTGTGTCCCTACGTCCTTGATTACCGGGTCAGCTCTAAGGGATGTATCAATATGATAGTAACCAGGGCTAGGTGACTTCCTGAAAGATACTATTATGCATTTCTTGGCATTTAGTGTTAGTCTGTTGCTCTGACACCAGTTGTTTCTGTGTCAGTCCTTCCTGGAGAACATTTGTGTCAATGTGGTATTCACTGACAGCTCCTAATTTTCAGTCATTTGCAAATTTAGTCAGCCAGAGATCATTGACATTGGCCTTGACTTCAGAGAAGCAAATGCCCAAAAGGAGCGGTCCAAGGACTGATCCCTAAGGGACTCCATTTGAGACTGGCCTCTTTTTGTAGAGGTGGACTCCCCAGTTCTAACTTCCTTGGTCCTGTCTGTAAGCCAGTTGGCTGTCCACCGGGTGACATACAGGTTTGTACCTATCCTCTTGAGTTTGTCAACAATGCCAGAGTGGAGTATTGTGTCAAATGCTTTGTCCAGGTGAAGGTAGGCAGTGTGAACTATTTTACCCTCATCCATTGCTTTGGTGACCTTCTCAAAGACGTCCACCAAGTTAAGTAGGCATGACTTGCCCTTAATAAAACCAAACTGGGTTGGGTCCAGTGTCTGGAGGTTTGCTATATCATTATTGATCATTTCCATGATAATTCTTTTCATGGCTTTGCTTATAAGATTAGTGAGACTTTATGAGTCTGTAGTTTCCACGGCCTCTAAATGGCCCACCTTTGTGCAGAGGGATAACTGTTGCTGTTCTCCATTCATGGGGCACAAAGCCTGTTTGGAGGTTACAGTTAAATAGCAATTCCAGAGGACCTGATAGGTCATGTTTCATGCTATTTAGAAGGCATCCTGTGATATTGTCTGGGGGCACTAGCTCTTCAGGTCTGAAATCTAGCTATCCAGTTTCAGGTTACTCTTCAGGCAACTTATGTTCCCTTGGAGCACAGACTAGTGGCAAACTCCTTGAGCAGGTCCAGCACACAAGCTCAGGTAGATCTTTTTGCCTCCACTCTGAACAGGCTACTTCCTCTGTTCTGTTCTAGAGTTTTAAGTCCTCTAGCTTGTAAAATGGATGCCTTGTCTTTTCCTTGCAAAGGGATGTTTCTCTACACCTTTCCTCCCCTTCCTGTGCTACCATGAGTCTTGCATAAGATCAGGCAGGACTATCCCAGAATCTTACTAGTGACTCCCTTTCAGCCCAGACAACATTCGTCCCCCTTCCTTCTCATTTGGCTAGAATAATCACTACAAGTTACCTCACCAGGTTGATGATCTCACACAAGACAAGGGGTCTTTTATCCATCCTCACTTGTTCGCTCTTCATCTGATGCTGTGGGTGATAGGGTTTTGACCCCTTTCAGACACCGCTTTTCTGAGAACATGCTTCCACTGCCAGGAAATCATATATGTCAAAATGGAAGTAATTTTCTGTCTGGTGCCTCTTGCCATCAAGATCCCTTATCTGTGGAGGTTCCCCTAGTTCTGTCTTATTTGTGTGATCCACGCTATGCTGACTTGGCATATTCTTCATTTAAAGCCCACCTGTCAGCAATTTCTGCTTTCTGCCCTTAACTCCTCCTCTGGCCTCTAGATTTGAGGTCAAGCAATTTCTTAAAGGCGTTCTTTATAACATGCCTCCCAGGAAACCTATTCTGCCTTCCTGGGATTTGCTTCCTTACAACATTGTACTTGGAAGATTGTTCTTATTTTGGCTGTCACATCAGTGAAGAGAGTGTCTGAACTTCAGGCTAACATGGCTATTCCTCCTTTTTTACTTTTCCACAGAGACAGAATGCGTCTTCGTAATGATTTTTATTTTATGCTCAAGGTGTGGTCAGTGAGTTGTCAGGTAGTCTGTTCATCGTCCTTCCTTTTTCTCCTCTTCACAGTCAGCCAGTGAGAAGGTTCCTCACACCTTGGATTTATGTAGACAGCTCAGATCAGATATTATTTGGATAAAACTAAAGTTATTCACAAACCTGAGCAGCTTTTTGTTTCTTTTCATCCCAGGACTTTAGGTTTGGCTGTTTCTAAGCAAACCATCTCCTCCTGGATTTCTAAGGCCATTTGTTTTTATTATTCTTTTCATGGCAAATGTCTTTCCTTGTCACTAAAGGAGCATTCTACTAGGGCAGTTGCCTCCTATTTTGTTTTTTTAAGGGTCTGGCTACCAATTCTATGCTTGAGGCTCCTACTGGTCATCTTTTTGTACTTTCCCTAAGCATTATGTCTTGGATGTTATTTCCAGAACCATGACAGGCTTTGCCAGGGCTATCCTGCATGAGTTTGTAGAGGGCTGTTCTGAGCGTTCCTCCTTCTAGGCTTCCTCTTGAGTTCTTGTACTCTTCCTTAGGTAAAGAGTACTGCAACAGTGATATGAAAGGACATAGTACTCTTGTGTAAAATCTTACCATAACAGTAGATGTCCTTCTATTTACTGTTGCAGTATTCACTCCCTTTCTCCTACTGCTCTTCTGTTCTAGCTCTTGCCTTCCTGGCCAGGGGGGACTCTTCTTCTTCGTCCTCCTGGAGGCACATGTTCTCCTTGTCCCTAAGGGCATTCTGTTCCTCCTGAGGCTTTTTCAGTTGTGTGTGTGTGTGTGTGTGTGTGTGTGTGTGTGTGTGTGTGTGTGTGTGTGTGTGTGTGTGTGTGTGTGCTCCTATACGTCACCTTTGTGTCCTATGCATTGTGTGGGAAGTGTACATGTGACGTGCAATGCCTATAAGAAGTAAAAGCTTTGGTATACTGGCTGGAGGTTCGGGTATCCCGGGCCAGAGATCCCTTGGGTAAAGAGTTTTCCAACAGTGAAGGATGTCTACTGTTATGGTAAGATTTTACACAAGTGTACTTTCCTGGCAAAGACAACTCTCTTAAAGATGGGCTCATTTGTTGTTTATTGATGCCCCATGAGTGGTAACTTAATTTGATCGTGTTCCTGAGGTGAAGAGTTCCAGTTTGCAGTCTGTTTGTATGTTTGGCAAATGCCAAGTGCTGGAGGATTTTCTCTTGTGTGTCTCATTCCTCTGACCAGTAAACAGAGGAGGGATGTTTTGTCCAGATTGGCTTCAGGGGTTGCTTTATGCTTTTCCTCCGTTATCTCTGATGTTCATACAGAAGGCCAGGTTCATTTAAGTTGCTAATTGTTGGCCCAAGTAAGTGTTGCCCCCACTGTTGCAGAGGTTTCAGGTAGAATCTCCTCTCTGAATGTCTGTGAAGAGTATTCTGTTGCTTCACTGATTAGTCAAGCTGCACCCAAATCTTTGTGCTGTCAAGTTGTCAACATGCCTGCTCCACCCTCATTCATATTTGGGACCAGGAATTTCCATGTAAAGTGGTGCATATCATCAATTCTCAAAACTCTTCCACCTCGAAAATGTGTCTGTTAAAGTAGAATACATTTTCATGTTGGGCTTCAAAGCATAACATTGATCCATTCTTAGCTCTTGTTTTTATAGTCTTTCAATATTTATTAGAAACGTACAACTCTGGAGCCAGCTGTTCTTTAAAGTACACTTGGCTGCCTTATCCAGTTTTCATATTGTATAAGGTTTGTCTTTGTTAGCTTTTGTTAAAGTCTGCAAGGCTTTCTTGAGAGACATACATAACCTATGTCCTCATATGGGATATTTACTTTGTTCTGGAGACACTAAAACCCTTGTTCTCTTTGAACTATCTGCCATGGTTGAACTGAAGTTTATAACATGGAAAACCCTTTTCTTAATAGTTGCAAATTCTGCATGAAAGATGTCTGAACTACAAGCAGCATGTGTCTTCACTACCATATTTGTTTTTTATTTTCACAAAGAGACTATTTTCAAGTATTAACCCATTATACTTAAGGTCGCTACCTTCACAGACCTTGACCATTCTGTTGTGCTTCCTGTGTTGTTTCAACTGATGCAGTTTTGTGTTGCATTTAATGGCTGTTTATAGGAAGCTTAAATTGTTATATGGACAGAACTTAAAACCGTTGGGAAAGATAATTAGTCATTTGATTCACTTTAACAACAGAAGTGACTAGGTATGTTCAGCCCATCAATTCTGAAGTTGCATTTCCTTCATTCACAGAACATTATGGAAAAAGTTTTCCGAGGTTGTGGTTACTTCTTTACTTCTGCAGACTCTTTCCACAAGGCATCTTTAGACGATATATGCATAAATAACACTCTATCATATGTGAACATATTATGAGACATTATAAACTGAAGGCTTTCTCCAAGTCTAGATCTTTGAGTTATTAGTGCTCAAGGGGGTGTTTCCATAGACCAGATACATAGAATGAGTTGAAAGGGATTTTGTCCTGAAGGTTAAAGCAAACAGAATTATCCTTAGACAGATATGGAAAAATGGATTATTGTATCCATTGGAAGTTGTCTACCATTGGAAACTACCACGCTGACACTACGTCCATATGAGTTGACCCAGTTTTTCAGGATTTGGGAACTTACGTGGACAATGACCTAACTTTCAACCAACATGTGTCCATTGCCATAAGAAAGTTCTATATATTGCACAGCTTATTAACAAAGGGACTGTGTCTAGATCTAGGGATGTCATTGTCCCCTTTTACTCGGCCTTTATTAGGCCTGTCATTGAGTGTAATGGTCCCTTTGGCATATATCTGTCCAGACACATAAAACAGCTGGAATGCCCACAGAGATATTTTACTATAAGGATAAGGCACAGGCAATACATTCTACATGGACTGACTCAAAGCCTTATCACTCACTGTACTCTGTATTCTACAGACTGCTAAGAGGTGACCTGTGTCTTGCAGACAAGTTATCCTCCAACCCAGTACAGATGGATTTATCCACAGCAGCAAGTTCCATGGCATCAAAAGTATTTTGTCTAGAGATCTAAACCTCTTCTGCAGCATCAACAGAACACTTTGGAGGGACAGGTATATCTTGCAGAGAGGATACCATTGCTTTAGAAAAGACTACCCATCCATGTAAGACAAGGTTCATCCCTGTCCATATTCAAGTGCAAGTTAGATCTGTGGATGGGAAACAGAAAATGTACCCTATGACTGCCCCTTATACTACTAATGGACAGATACAGTTCCTGTATGCTTTATCCCATTCAGGGGTCCCCACATTATCTGGTATGATTCCAGTTATTCTCAGTAGGGGAAAGATATAATTATTGACCATGGAATGGGTAGCCAATCTAACACTAAATGGGATAGGTTAATTTGAGCACCAAAAGAGAAATTGGCTAGGCTTAAAACGGCACGCAAGGGCAGGTAACTTAACAATTACTTATGAGCCTATGGAAGCTGTGTGCCTCTTATAACATTAGGTCTGCTTTGAGATTTTCAGCTCATTTGCCAATCGTTTGTCCATCTCCTTGCTTAGTTAGAGGGCAGTCTGTTGGCTGTATGCATATGTCATTTTTTGTATGCACTAGCCTTGTCAGAATTTTGAAAATAGAAGAAAGTGATGCAGGGGATCTAGGGAGTGGGAGGTGCAGAAATAGCCTCTGCAAGTTGTATCCATCACACTTAGCATTCTGAAGGTTAATGAAGCTGAGTTCTCCAAGCAGCTAAAATATTATGGTAAGTATATTGCTTTTCATAATGGATGTCTGTGTGTTTGTGTGTGGGCGTACTCGCACTATAGTCTAGATAATTTACTGAAGAAAATTGCTTTTGTTTTTGTATTGTTTATGCTAAATTCCTCTGAATTAAACCAGTCGAGTGTATGCTGTAGGGATAGGGGTTTTAGTGTATTGTGCAAGAGCCATGCTTGCATAATTACTAATAAAGAGAACAGAGCCATCTTAGCATATTTGACCCTCTTCCTCTGCCATGTTATTTTAACTTCTACTAGTAATACTTTTATCTTTAACCCAATGCTTATATTTTTCTTTTGGCTAAACAAAGTTGATTTGATTAGCAATTAACTACCTAGTCACAGAAATATAGTAGCCCTTCACTTCTTTAATAAAACTCAGAATTTCTAGGTGCAAATATTTCCATCACATAAGTTACCATACATGCACTGAAATACAATGGTTCCTATAATATGTTTCCATTTCAGAGTCGTCATAGAGTTCATATTAAGCAAAAAAAAAAAAAAAGAGAGATTTAGTTCACACATCAGAATCCTGTTTTTTTAACTCCCTTTCTGTTTTGTTTTTAATGCATCATAATTGTTATTCATAGCAAAATTGAAAATGCCATTCTTTAATTTTATTTCAAAATGTTTTGCTACTCAGACTGATATTTGCATTTAAAGATTGTAGCCTGTTGCCAACAAACAGAATTTTGACATCATCCCAGTATCCAGCTCAGTGTCATTCTACAGGAAACGACATTGTTGTGTTAAGAACATGCTGCTGCTGCTGCTGTAGGCTGAATTAGTTCTCACAAAATGACTAAAATTGCAGATGTTCATTGTGTTTCACGGTTGCAGTCCTAACAAATGGGTTATCCAGCTCCCAGTAGCCCTCAGATGGCCAGAATACCAAAGGACTTCAGGGCGTCCTATACAAAAGGAGGCAGCCAACGCCACTTCCTCAGTCTTCCTTGCCATGGAGCCAGAAGCAGAAGCTTTTCTTGAATGAGTGCCGGTCGGCAGTTTACCTTTGTTGGTTTGTGACTACAAGAGTTGAAGTCTACTACAGCTAAGTACCCCGTTGGGGATCCTCTTTTCTTGCCTTAACGAATATCAGAAAAAGTTAATAATTGCCTCATCTGTGGAAAGCAGATTCCCCATAGAGATTTTTATTCTTATTGCATTGTTTGTTTAGGCCTTGACCATGATGTTCCCAAGTGTGATCTCTGTACTTCCTTTAATCCACTTACTATTCGTCGTTGTGCTAAGATTTTGGTTAGGCATTTTGGAGTTTGGCCTAAGTTTGCTGGTATGACATCTGCCGGTCTTCAGGCTTCAAATGATCCAAAGAAATGTAAGAATAAGAACCGTGACATGCCTCAGAAAGCTAAGTCCTCGGATGTGGTCAAGTTGGTTGTCTGTCAGGCGGTAGCCAGTGAGACGTCTTTGCAGTCCCTGCAGTCCGCAGATGTACAACTGCAGGCCTTGATTGAGTCCAAGTCCCTAAGCCCTTCAGCCTCCGTTTTGCCTTCCGACTTGTCGCCGGTCGCCTCTTCTGCTGGAGCTGGAGCTGCTAAGCTGACTCCGGTGTCTGAGGCCTCCATTTTGCGTTCTGACAGCAAACTTCTTCCTTCAACATCTGCTGCAACTTCGGCGATTGCCAGGTCTCCCGAGTCCTTCAGGCTTGCAGATAAATCTTCCATTTGTAAGCCTGTGAAAAGGCAGGCTCCAGCTTCTTCTCATTCCCCTCAATCCCAAATGGTTAAAATGGCTAATAATTTGTTGACTCTTATTAGGGGTTCTCAGCCTCCTCCTTCTAAAAGGAGTAGGGATGTTTCTCATGAGGTTTTTGCCTGCTCAGGTTCTGATTCTTCCAGCATTTCTGCTGCTGAAGAGGAATTTTCTCAGGTTTTTTCTCCTTTTGAGGAGTCAGATGCAGAGGAGTCCATCCCTTCGGCCTCTCCTCCAGAGGATTTCTCTTTTGGTGATACTTTAAATACCCTCAGAGAACATTTTAAATGGGAAAGTCAGGATTTTCCCCAATCCAAGAAACGGATTAGGGAGTTTCTGGATTTGCATCAGCATAAGCCTCTCGCTATTCCCCCTGTGCTGGAAGTTGTTGATGATGTTTTTTTGGAAAATTCCTTTTCTCCAAATTCGGTTCCTCCTGCTGCCAGGAAACCTGACAGGTACTACAGAGTCCCTGTTTCTCATCTGTTTCTTTTCAGGAATCCATTGGCAGATCCAGAGGTTATTTCTCAGGGCCCCAAAGGAGTTAAAGCCACTGTTACCAGGAATCCTGTTCCCTCTGACAGGAAGTCTAGGAACCTAGATAGGTGGGGCAAGAAGGTTTATACCTTTGCCACCCTAGCTATTAGGGCTACCAATTGTCTATTTCATATGCTGAAGTACCAGCAGCACAACTTGGAGACTATTTAAGTCTAGGATAGCAAGTGTACCTCTTTTGACAGAGAGTAAAGACATGCAGTATTTACTGAATTCCGCCAGTCTGGTCAATAAGCAGTCTTTGCATTGTGGTTTTGACATCCTTGAGGCCTCCAGCAGGGCTACGGCTACTGGATCTGTTATTAGAAGGCATGCTTGGCTCAGAGAACAGCCTCTTCCAGAACCTTTCAAGGCTAAGCTTTTGGATGTACCTTTGCATAAAGACTTTTTGGCAGCAAAGCAGAGGAGGTACTAAAGAAAATGGTGGATAAGGCCAAGTCCATGCAAACTGTTAAAGATTTTCTGCAAGTTCAACCCCCTCACTTTAGCAGGAATTACCCTTCCAAGAGTTGGACCTTTCCTGATGCCAGCAGGCAGAACCATTCCAGGACTAGCTGTTACAAATCTTCTAGGGGGCAGGGGGCTACTCCTCAAAGGTCTAGGCGTTGGCAGGCTTCCACTTCTAAATGGGGAAGCTCCAAGCCTGCATCTCAATCAAAACACTCTCAGTGACTTTTTACAACTTCTGCCTGTTCTTGATTGCCAGGAGTGTCCTTTAGGGGGAAGGTTGGTCCATTTTGCAGATGTCTGGGCCACTATCACAGACATCAAATGGGTGCTCAGAACAGTGTCCCCAGGGCACAAGTTTTCTTTCCGCACCTTTCCAGCTCCCAAGGGATTCCCGAACGTTCCTCCAAACCAAAGGGCAGAAGTAGAAAAACAAATTTTGTCTCTCTCTCTCTCTCCTGGGAGCAATAGAGTCAGTTCCTGCTCAGCAGGTAGGCCAGGGCTTTTATTCCAGGCTTTTCCTAGTTCCAAAAAAAGAAGGCACCTGGCGTCCTATCCTGGATGTTTCCATTCTGAAATCTTTTCTAGTAATTCCAAAGTTCAGAATGTTCACTCTGCATCAGTTGCTACCACTGCTAGAAGAGGATTCCTGGCTGGTAACCTTGGATCTCAAAGAGGCTTATCTACACATTCCTATCAGGGAAAGTTGCAGGCAGTACCTTCGTTTCAGAGTGGGTGAGTTACATTACCAATTCTCTGCGCTACCCTTTGGCTTATCTACTGCTCCCAAAGTCTTCACATAGTGCCTAGCCCCAGTCATTGCTTTTTGCAGGCAGAAGAAAATTCAGATTTACCGATACTTGGACGACTTTCTGATTCAAGCAAGTTCTCAGGAACAGCTATTAAAGGATCTGGAATTCGTAAAGACTCTTCTCTCTTCCCTGGGTTACACTCTCATTGTGGAAAAATCGAAAACGGTACCATCCAAGGAGATAACATTCCTGGAAGCGAGTCTGAACACAGCCGCCAAGATGATATATCTCACCCAGAAGAAGCAGACAACTCTTTCAGTTTACTTCAAGGACTTGGCAAGCCTGTCCCAGCTCCCTGCAAGGAAATGCCTGCAAGCTCTGGGATTCATGGCATCTTGTATTCTCATGATTCCATATGCAAGACTGCATATGAGGAAATTGCAATGGGACCTCAAGAGCATTTGGTGTCAACACACAGAGGACCAGGATATGATGATTCCTCTGCTTCCATCTCCACAGGTGGAGTTTCTATGGTGGACAACAGCCTGTCTACAAAACAAAGGCATGCCTTGTCGGATACCTCTTGCCACTCAAGTTCTGACTACAGACGCATTGGACTATGCCAGGAGAGCACACCTGGATGGCAGATGCATACAGGGACATTGTAACACCCAGCAGATGCACCTGCACATAAATCTAAAAGAGTTGATAGCAGTTCAGCAGGCCTTACTAGCTTTCAAGCATCTTCTTTCTCCAGGGACCCTGCTTGTCAGGACAGACAACACCACAGTCATGTGGTACATCAACAAGCAGAGAGAGACTCAGTCTTACCCCCTGTGCAGGCAAAGCATGAATCTTTGGTCCATGGCAGCATGCCTGGACCTGCATCTCCTAGCTCAGTTTCTTCCAGGAAGGCTCAGTGTTTTGGCAGACCAGTTGAGCAGGCAAACTCTGGATCCTCATGAGTGACAGCTGAACAGAGCAGTCTTTTACAGCATCATTCAACGTTGGGGTACTCCTCAGGTGGATCTTTTCTTCTCCCCAGACAACCATCTGTTACCTCTCTTTTGCACTAGCAAAGTGGATGCTCTCTCCTTCCCTTGGACGTTGCTATCAGTGTATGCCTTCCCTTCTCTTCCCAGAGTATTAGTGAAGATCAGGGACGAATGTCCAAGGACTATTCTCTTAGCTCCGGACTGGCCCAGACAGCATTGGTATCCGCTGCTTCACAGTCTCTCTCATCTTCCTCTGAAGCCAGATCTTTTGGTTCAGTAAAGGGGAAACATTCTACATCCTTATCTTCAGTCTCTCCATTTGGCAGCATGGCTCATTGTATGACTCATTCCCTTTCGTCCTCCCTTTCCCAACAGGTGGTTGACGTGCTGATTGAGGCCAGGAGGCCTAGCACTAGGAAACACTGTGCTGGCAAATGGGAAAGATTCTCTCAATGGATGCAGGCTAGAGGGGAATCTGCTTCTCAACCTACCCTTCCTCTGATTCTGGAATACCTGACTGATTTGCTTCAGGCTGGTCTTTCTTTTTCCTCTATCAAGATCCATGCTTCAGCCATCTCTGCTCATTGTTCTCTTGAACAGCCATTTTCTCTCATCCCCTGATGCAAATGTTTCTCAGAGGTGCTTGCAATTTAAAACCTCCCAGAAGAGCACCTACTTCAGCCTGGGATCTTAATTTTGTTCTGGGGAAACTCAATATTCCACCTTTTGAGTGAGCTGTCTCTACAGATTTAAAGTTTCTCTGTTGGAAGACAGCCTTCCTCTTGGCTATAACTTCAGCAAGGAGGGTTTCGGAGCTGCAAGCTTTGATGGCCGTGGAGCCTTTTCTTATTTTCCATGCAGATAGTCTCTCTGTGGACTAATCCCTCCTTTATGCCAAAGGTGGCTTCCAGCCTGACTCTGAATCAGTCCATACACCTTCCTACCTTCTTTCCTAATCCTGGCAATACAGGTGAAAGGATCCTACATTCTCTTGATGTGCACAGGCACCTCAGGTTTTAGCTGGACTAAGGACCTTTGGAAATCAGCACAGTTATTGGTCAGTTTTGCCCCTGGAGCCCAGGGCAAGGCTATTTCTAAGCAAACCATTTCTAAATGGTTTGCACATTGCATTACCTTTTGTTATTCCTTTCATGGCAAAGCTCCACCTCAAGGGGTTAGGACCCACTCTACTAGAGCGGCTTCCACTTCTACAGCCTTTCTAAGGGGTGTACCTACTAAAGACATTTTGGGAGCTGCCACATGGTCTTCTGTTCACACTTTCACAAAGCATTATAATTTGCCTCTGTTTTCCAGAGCCAGGGAAGTGTTTGCCACTGCGGTGTTGCAGGGCATTATCTCCAACCCTTGATGCTGTTGGTTCCTCCCTCCTTTTTTCTCTGGGCTTTGGTAATCAATCCATTTGTTAGGACTGCAACAGTGAAACACAATGAACATAGTGCAGTTGTGTACACTTACCGTAAATGTAGATGTTCCAGTGTATTCACTGTTGCAGTCTTGGTTTCTCTCCCTCATTCCCCCTTTTTGTGGTCTTCTCCTATTCTCTTTTCCTGAGGTACAGGCTTAATTTATTTGTCAAATTGTTTTTTGGTTTAAGCCTTATTTTCTGGGGGCTCCTGACTGTTATGGCAAGAAAGACTGAGGAAGTGACATCGGCTGCCTCCTTTTGTATCGGACACCCTGACGTCCTTTACAACCGACGGCAACTGACATAATTTTTACTTACCTTTGGTATTCTGGCCGACTGAGGGCTACTGGGAGTCGGATAACCCATTTGTTAGGACTGCAACAGTAAATATACTCGAACATCTACATTTATGGTAAGTGTACACAACTGTACTTTATTTGGTATTGTCTCCTTTATCTGTAGCTTTGTTTTATTTAATTAGTGAGCTGTCTCCCAGAGGTTATTAGCCTATTCCTACTGTTTTTTTCCTTTTGATGTAGTATTGTGCAGGATGGTTATTTGCTCATCCATGGACTAAACACTTGATAATTGGGGTGGAGCACTTGGACTGTATAATCACTTATAAAGGATGGATTAGCTGTAGTGTTCAGAGTGAAGTCAGAATGCTTGGCTGCTGGAAACTGAAATGGAAGACAGAAAAAACACTAAAGGGGCTTTCTTAATATAAACTCTTCCTCCTACCTATTATTTCCTGTGCTAGATATGCTTTTTATATACTCTGAGTTAACGCACAACAGCGTAGCTCATCTTCAAGGCTGTAAATGTCATCAAGCACTCAACATTGGCACAGGGGTTAGTGTTGCTGCCTTACAGCTTTTGGTTGTCCAGTTAGAGTCCTGGCTGGAGTTTCTTCCTAGCATATCCTGTTTGCATCCTCATGGGTTTTCTCTGTGTATGTGTGTTTCACTTTCTTCTCACAATTGAAAAAGAATGTAGTATACAAACTGGCAGTCTTCCAAATTGCATGTAGGTACATACAACATGTGAATGATGATTTGTGCACCATGCACTGGACTGGCATTACATTCAGGATTACTTTCTTTGCTGTTTACTCACTGATACTGGGATAGGCTATGGTTCCCCACTGAGTACCAAGATAGGCTATAGCACCACATGTGATCTGAATTGGATAAAGTGGGTAACAGAGATTGAAAACATGAAAAATGAATAAGCATAAAAACAAATTTGAAATATTTATGTAGATAACTTTAGAGCAGAAAGTAATAGCACTTCACATATTCTTGTTTGTATTAGTCTGGCCTGGCAAACAGAAATGGCACAGTGTTGTAGCTATATTAAAAGTGATGTTGCATGAAAATGCATTTAAAACTGTTCAGCTTGTTGTGTGTTCACTTCAGTTGTTACTGGGAGCTTTCTAATCTTTCTTCCCAGCCCCCTCTTTAAATAGGATCTGCCTAGCATGGCTGACTTGGTTAACAAAACATAAATAAATTAAATTAATGCATATCTAACCAGGTCTACATAACAAAATATCACTCTATCTTGTTAGCATCCAGTCTGTAGGAGACGTGATTTAATTAGCTTAAGTTACCTTTTTAAATTCTGATTATCTTATTACTTAATTTCTACAAAAATTAGCCTTTGGTAACATCATTAAACTATTTGATCACTTTGCCAAAAAGGAGTTTATTACACTAAAAGTTTACAGTGCCTTTCCATTGCAAACAATCAATAGAGTTTTGTCCAATGATATTTTTTTGTATCTTGCTGCCATCTCTTCCAAACATATTGCTAGGGTGTACAGTCTCCAGCTTTTTATTAAAATGTAACCGTACAAAATCTCTCACAAACACCACCATTGTGAAACACCCATTATGTATAGCTTACAAGATAGACAGTATCTTGCTTCACATGGATGCAGCACTTGGGGAATCTCGGCGCTTGGGTGGTCAATTCCCTCATCTCTGACTGTCATATTGAAACAGTAGGTAAGAAATTCTTGTACCTAGCACAACTGAGTTCCAAATTCCATTTCACTTAGGTCAAAGGATGTTATTGTTCCTATGTAAGCTGCTCTAATTGCACCAGTTACTGAGTACAGTGCCTCGCTCTGCTTCTACAGGCAAATCATGCAGCTGACAAAGTCACAAATATTGCTGATAGAAAAGATTATTGGCATAAAAATTTAGCTACCAAGACAAAGTAGAAGCCCTTGCCCTAAGCTCTGTTTTTCATATCCTGTACAAAGATCTACCCCAGGCATTCTGTACCATCATAGACCTCACACTAATGAGACTCTAGTATTTTCACATGATGAATTGCCACATAAACAGGCAAACCAAGGATGTTAACCTCCGTTAACTTATAACTAAAACATGTTGGAGGGATAGGTTTATTACCCAGTGGTTGCCCCATGTCTGGAACAAATTGCCCCTGCATGTTAAGCAGAGTGACACCCTTGTTGCCTCCTTCAAAACTAATCTTGGCAATTGGATGCATACACACAATTCACTCCTAACTTGGTGTGCTTATTCCACCTGGAAAATGGAGGTTTACATCTTGAGGATGGTGTTTGGCAAGGAACACATGGTGTTCTGGCTTACTTATGTTGTAGTTCTTTTGATCCTGTTTGCTCTAAGAGTCCATAAAGCCTTGTACCAGGAGTTTCTGTTTTTTTTTCATAATGGAGTAAATTTTGTGTATTGCAGGTAGTCCAGTACTGCTCTGGATTCAAATCCCTCAGGTTCTAGACTGTTTTATTTGCTTTCTAAGAGCTGAGCTTGCCCCTCTGTTGTAACATGTTGCTAGTATTGTCGTCAAGCCTTCCAAAAAATCTAGCTTTTGCTTTTAGGCCTGCAGTGAACACGTTTGTCAGAGAAGGACTGCTTTTGAAGCCTTCATAGAAATCTTTGATTTACTACTGGAACTTGATTTTTTTTTCTGGAAACCAGTACAAAACCTACATTTTAACCAGCATATTCTGTTAACTTTGCTTTTTCTGGAAAACCATTGTTTTGTGCAAGTCATCTCAGACAGAAATGTGTCAAAACATGGAGCCCCTGTGTGTTCAGAACTGTCTTTCATAATGATAGGGTAATCCTTCTTTTATACCTAAGGTCATACCAGCAGCTGTTTTGTTTAGTCATGTCAGACTGTCCTTGACTTTATGTATTTCAGCACACTAAGCTTATCTGTCATCAGTTGCATCTTTAAGTTCTTGTAAGTTAATGGTCATTACTTCAGTAATGCGGGCTCTGTATCTTAGCCTGTACTGCCTCCTCCTCTTTTTGTCATCAGTCCTTCCCATCAGTAGTGCCTTCTCTAGTGAATCATGTTTTTGCATGAGGTGGCTAAAATATATGAGTTTTAGTTTTACTGGCAGATCTTGTGACCAGTGTGGGTTTGTTTCCTTAAGTATTAATTTAATGTTCTTGCACTCCATGGAATTTTCAAGTTTTCTCTGTCATCACATTTTAAAAGCATTGATTTTCCATCACACGGCCTTATACTTAAAGTTGATCCCCTCATTACTGGGAAACCATTGTTTTGACTACACTTACCTTTGTTGACAATGTGATGCCTTTGCACTTTAAATTCTTTGCAGGTTTGCCATACCTTTCTTTAGTAGAAGCAAGCACATTTTAATTTCATGGCTGCAGAAATCATCTGCAGAGATCTTTGAGCCACAGAAAATACTATCTTTCACCACTTCAACTTCTTCCCTATCTGTCTGGAAAGAATTGAAAGGCTAAGATCACATGACTCCACCCTCTTTGGACACCTCTGCAGAAGATCCCACTGAGCAAGTTCCCCATAAGAGTACATGCAAGAGGAGGGACATAAACTCCTCTCAGGAGTCTCTCACCAAATACACTGACTTCAAAGAAAGGGAGGGGTCCCCAAGGTCTCCATCAGATGACTTCTTCTTTGGAGACATCTTAGAAATCCCCAGTCAGAAAGGTGATGCTCCACTGATTCCCTTTCCCAGGAGGAGTCAGTGATCCTGGAAGCTTTTGAGTCCGGCCCGTCTATGTTTTGGGTGACTCCTCCAGCTGCTAAGCTTATAGATCTAGTCTCTCACAAGTCGTGGAAGGAACTGAGTATTGCAGAACCCATTCCATGCCATCCTGATACTTTTCTTGCCCCTCCTAAGGACAGACCCCACTGGAGCAAGGGGGTCCCCATTGATGCCATGGTTGTGGTGGCAGAGCAAAGCTCATCTGTCCAACCCCCTAATAGAGAGTCCAATGCATTAGACAGATTCAGGAAAAGCATTTATGCCTCAGCAAACTTTGAGTTATGGTCACTGAACTACTTGGCACATTTCACCAGGCTGCAATGGGATTTGAATAAAGAGCTTTCCAAATCCCTATCTGAGTCTGTGTTTGCAAAGGACCACAAGAAGCTATGTTCACAGTTGGCCACTTTTCTATCCATCTGTAATGCTTCCATGAGGTTAATTTTCCATGCTGTTGAGAGTACCTCATGGGCGGCACGTTTAGGCATAGCCATTAGAAGACATGCCTGGATGCTGTTGTGCAACTTTGCAGAGCCCTTCATGTCTGCATTCATTGGTGCTCTTTTTGAAGGATTGTTTTTGTTGGCCCCAGTGTTAAGGAAATGCTTTCCCCAATGTGAACAGAATGGGAATACCTTGTCTGCCATAGGGATCCGCTTTTCTATCCCTTAGAGATCTTTTTCCAGAAATCAGTGAGGAGGAGGGAAAATGTGGTTCTGTAAGTCCCAGGCTCCTTTCCAAGACTCACAAGGGGTATCTCCCCTAGGGGCAGAGGGGGGAGTTCAAATGGAAGACACCGTCCTCATGGTAGAGGAAGTCTGCAAAATCAAGGTTTCTGAGATTCCTTCTCAGATAAAACCCTTTCAGCATTCTGGAAAGTTTGCCTGACTGCTCACCTCTGGAGGCATTTGGGGGATGCTTTTTCTCTGCACCCAGACACCTTGGCATCAGTAACAAAAGATACTTGGGTGCTAATAGTCATATCCAATGGTAATTCTATACAATTTTATCAAATTCCCCTAAACAAAAGGAAAAGGCTCCCCGCTCTTTCACCCAGTCAGAGGGAGGCAGCAACTCTAAAAATTCAAAAGATGTAAGATAAGAGTCATCCTTGAGGTCCACCAGCTCAGAAAGGATTCAGACCTTATCCAAGATTCTTTTTAGTGCCAAGAAACAAGCGACCTGAGACCAATTTTTGACCACAGCAAACTGAATCAGTTTGTAAATGTCAAAGTTCCTTATGGTCATGGTTCAGTAAATTCTGCTGTTTCTGTGGAAAGATGCTTGGATGTGTTCCATCAGTCTTTGTATACTGTCCTGTCAAGATGTGTAGGCAATCCCGAAGTTTTCTGTGCTTTTAGGGTGGGGGCTAGTCGCTGTCAGTTCAAAGCCCTATCCTTAGGTCTTACCGCAGCCCCCAGGGTAAATACTAAATGTTTGGTAGTGGTAGCAGCTCACTTCAGACTGCTAGGATTCTGAGTGTTTCCATACTTAGACACCTGGTTCCTCACTGCCCCAACCAGCCATTTTCTCAAAAAATCCAGGGATTTCTTGCTTTAATTATGTCAACCCCTAGGCATCACAGTCAACCTTTGCAATTCATATCTTAAACTTGTTCAGAGCCCGGAGTTCATGGGCACTCATTATGACTCAGTAGAGCAGATATCCTCCCTTCCTTTGAACAGCGTACAGACCATCAGGTGTCAAGTGGAACAAGTTATTTCACACCCTTCTCCTGCAACAAGACTGATTCTTTTTTTTTTTTAAAACAAGTTTATTGTTTTTAACATACAAGAAAATATCATAACAATTTTATACAAGTAATTAAAATAGGTATGATTATAACATTCAACAAAACAACCAAAGTATTTACAAAGACATCCATTACAATCAGATCAATTAATTAAACTAAAATACCATGTTATTGAAGTTAAGATTTGTTTAACAAGTTTTGTAAATTATCCCATACAATATAATAAGATGTTTTTCTATTAGTTCTTAACTTCACTGTATTCAATTCCATATGGCACACTATATTCATAACATTTTTAAATTAATTGAACGAAGGAGGTGTATCTGAAATCCAATTTCTGGTTATTATTTTTCTAGCCACTGCTAGGATAGACCATAACAAGGGAAGCTTAACCTTTTTAACACTTTGAGGTACAGGTGTGTTGAATAATATAAGAGATTTAGAAATAATAAAATTATCTGTAAAAAGAGCCTGCAAAAATTCATTGATTGACTTCCAATATTCTTTCAATTTTATACAGTCATAAAACATATGAGCCCAGTCTGCATTAATTTCTATATTACATCTTTTACATAGATTATCTTTATTATTTATTTTATTCATCATCAAAGGTGTATAAAAGGATCTATGTAAAAATTTCCATGTAAAAAGTCTCCAGACAATGGAAGATGTAGTTTTATAGGCAGATTCCAATATATATTGTTTATCTTGTTGATTTGGTGGATCACCATTAATGGAAATGAAATAATTCCAGTAGGTATCTACACTGTAAAAAGTTTCTTGTCTGATAATTTTATGTATGTATGAAAGTTTACCTTTATCAGAAACTTTGTTGTAAATTTGATATCAAGTAATCCATCAATGTTGGGACAGATTCTTTAACTGTTATAGACATTAGATCTATTTTATCAATGAGATATTGTCTAAAGGTCTGAACCTCTAACCAGCAAGTTTCTCTTAGATCAAATTCTTGTTTTAAGAAATCTAGTTTTTTAACTTTATTATCAGATATCAACTGATACCAGTACTTTAGATCATTATCTGTAGTTAAATGAGTTCCTTCAGAAGTGGATGACAAAAGCATACCCCGAGTATACATCATAGGAAATATAATAAAATTCCATTCTTTATATTTAGGATGCATGAATATAAAGTTACGATAGCTAATAATAATGTTTAATGGGTAACTAACTATATGTTTAGGTGTAATAGGTGAGGTACAAAATTCTTTTAGTAACCATAACATGGAGTTATTTACAATCATATTTTTATGTGTTAAAGAGATTTTCATGAAGTGAATACTAATTATCTCCCAGTAATCTTTCCATTTTGCAACATATGACTGATCTATTAATAAAGTAATAACTTTTATAATAGAAGAGATAGTAAATAAATTGAAGTCTGGAAAAGAAATACCACCTTGAGACCAACTATTAGTATGTTTCTTTAAAGCAATCCTAGGTCTATTAGGTGCCCATAGGAAATTTAACATTAGTGTATTCAATTTCTTGATAATTATTTTTGTAGGTGGAAGTATTATTGATTGTATTAAGTATAATATCTTGGGAAATCATTTTAATAATTGTAAGTCTCTCTTCCATAGTAAAAAACATATTATTCCAGGTATTAAAGAGATTTTGTATATTAAGAAGACAGGCATTATAATTATTATGTATAATAGATTTAATATCTTTAGATAATATTATACCTAAATAAGTTATCTGACCTGAATTGGGTACCTATTTAGTAAAATCATTAATGAGAACATTTTTTTCAGTATATATAGGTAGTATTTTAGTTTTTTCTTCATTGAATATTAAACCAGAAATACTTTTAAAATTTATCATTTTATCAGAGACTGCATAGAAGAATTAGATCCTGCTGATGTAATTAGAACATCATCTGCAAAGAGTTGAATTTTAGATGTTCTATTTTCATCTATTTCAAATCCCTCTATGTCAGTGCTGTTTCTGATCAAATTAGCCCAAGGCTCCATTATTAAAGTGAATAATAGTGGAGAGAGTGGACATCCTTGTTTTGTACCTTTAAAAATTGGTATTTTTTGTGAGACATATGTTCTTATCTTAATATAAGCCAATGTTCCTCTGTATAAATGCTCAATTAGATTTACAAATGCTTCTGAGAAGTTTGTGCACTTCAGTAAGGTAAACAGGTAGTCCCAACTTACTGAATCAAATGCTGAGCTTATATCAAGACTAATAAGAGTTAAATCTTTCTTTCTTCCTATTTGCAAAATCAATTAATGTTAGAGTTCTCCTTATGTTATCAAAAGTATTTCTATTTACAATGAAGCATGTCTGATCTATATCTATAATGCCAGGGATGATTGTCTTCAATCTATCAGCAAAAATACTCATAAACATTTTATAATCAACATTAAGTAATGAGATGGGTCGATATGAAGTACATCTAGTTGGATCTTTATTAGGTTTTAAGATTGGCGAAATAAATGTATATTGCCAAGATGGGGGGGTTATTAATTCATTTTGGGCCAAAATAAAAAACATGTATTAATGAGTATGTACTTTTAGAAAGGATTTTATATATCTCTGGTATAATACCATCATTACCTGCTGCTTTGTTTGATTTAAGCTTGTTTATTTGTGTAACAACCTCTGTATATGAAATACTTTTATCCAATAGTTTAATCTGTTGTTTATTAAGTTTTTTATTCATGTTTGTGGTTATAAATTCCCTAATTTTATCTTTAGATTCCATGTTAATGTTATTATGATTAATTTTGTGAAAGTGATTTCTAAATTCATCTAGTATTTCTGGTAGACTAGAAACATTCTTCTTTTTCCTTAGAGAAAATATTTCTTTGATATGATTTTGCTTATTTAACCTTTTTGTTTTGTTTTTAAGTCTATGTAAGTATTTGGGGCTTATTGAGTAAGACAAAAACTTGTATTTCTCTAAAGTTATTTTAACTTTATGAGTTAAAATTTCTTTGTATTTCTCATTTAGTTTGTTTATTTCTTCAATGACTTTCTTATCCATAATATTTTCTTTATTATTATGTTTATAAGAATCTAGTTTACTTTGAATATCTAACAATTCCTTATCCCAAGATTTCCTTTTATTATTATACCATCTGATACTTTGTCCATATAGATATGATTTTAAAGCATCCCATACATAAACAATGGAAGCTTCAGGAGTATTATTTATATCTAGAAAATGTACTTCTGAAAGTATATATTCTTTATAGTCTTTTAATTGAGTTAAGTATGCTGGTATCCTTTTGATCTGAACATTGTGAGTATTTTTTATCATGAACTCAAAAACAATTGAATTATGATCAGATATAGGACATGAAATGATTTTAGAGTTAATTAATTCTGTTACCATCTGATTAGAAATAAAGACTCTATCTATTTTTGAATAAGTTTTGTACCTGTTAGAAAAAAATGTATATGGTAATGATTTTGAATCTATGTGATTATTAACATCATTTAAATGATAAGAATTAGCAAAATCCTTTAAATGTTTTACATTAGATGTAATTTTCCTTTTTCCTATAGTGGTAGTGTCATTTTCATGTAATATACAATTAAAGTCACCAGCTAAAATAATATCTCCTATAGAGAATGATATGATCTTATCAAGATGGTATTTCACTGTATTAATACCAATTCCAGGTATCCAATATATATTGATTAATGTATAAGTCTTCCCATTAATTTGTATTGTAACCATACAAAACATTCCTTTATCATCTTGATAAGACTTAATAGTTTTAGGAATGGGCATACTTTTATCCCATAAAATAGCCACTCCTATTTTTTTCTGAGTGTGCTCTGAACTAACCAATACTGTATATTTGTTTGTGGCTAGTTTATCAATATCTTTTTTCAAGAGATGTGTTTCTTGTAGGAAGACTAAGTTGGCCTTATGTAAATTAATGTATCTTATTAGGCTTGCCCTTTTACACGGATTATTCAGTCCATTAATGTTTAAAGAAATTCCTTTTAGAGAAGTCATTTGGCAATTTTAAAACATAGAAAACTTATGATTAAAATAACAATTAACAAAATAAGTAATATTATACCTCCTCCTTTAGGTGTACCTTTAGATATAGCTGTATTTATTGAGTCTCTTATGGGATTTTGTATAAGATTTAATTTTGTTTGTAGTGACAATGAGCTTACAAAGTGTATTGTGGATGTCAGAACTATATACATACAACAGTGAACATGAAAAAATAATGTAAGGATTAAATCTTGCACCCAGCCTGGAGTTAAAAACTCCAACTTAGAGTAGTACATACTACTCAAGTTAACCCTCTACCATAAGCAGCAGTACCTCAGCTGCCACCTTATCAATTTAATACTTGTTATATTTAAATTAAATTAATAACTTTCAATTAGATTATCTGGTAAGACAAAACTGCACATTTGATAAAACAGCATCATATATACTAAGAAAAACCATTTTTTTTTAAATTATTCATACTACTATATACATCTATTTAATATAATACATTTATATTCAAATAGCATTCAAATAAACTTGATATTAGGAACCAAGAAGAGAGAGAGAAATGAAAGACGTGAAAGAGGAAGAGAGAGTGAAAGAAAAAAAAAAAAAAAAAAGGGAAGGGCATATCTACACATTAATTTATTCAAAGTTTATAAAAATAAGTTCTAATGTTCAATTAAATCAATAACTTTGGCTAATATGGTTCATACATTACATATATTAAGATGTATCTATATTCTGTCATGTAAATGCAGTTAACAGCGTCCAAAAGACTTTAAATTACTTGCATCAGAGCTTTTTTCTTATACTTATTATTGTCAGTAGAATAAAATATTATATTTATAGGTATTGCTATAAATCATACTGCATAGTTAAGCAAGTTCTCAAAAACACTTGCTTTATTGTGAAGAAAGCCATCAGTATTTTGTATATCTAAGCTGCTGCTTTAAAATATGTCAGATGACAACTTCTTCCAGAATAGAGTCATAAAGTTATTTATGCTTGTCAATCATATAAATCAAATGAATCATAGCAGTGTATAAGTTTAAATCATAAGTTTTTTACATACATTAATAAGCTGCAGTCAAGTGAACTTTCAAAAACACTTGTATAAAAGTTTCACTTTCTATGCCTTCTAAAAAATTACATTTGCTTACTATGAGAAACTTCATCATTCAAAATCATTATAACTTACATATTTTATAAATTATAACATAAATAACTAAGGTATTATATAAAATAACTCACATTTAAATGATAAAGAGTTCATATTCCATCGCAGAGTCGCATTTGCAGCAGTTCTACTTCCTGGTTGAGTGTTCTTCATGAATCTGCGGTGTCAGTGTGAATTCTGGGGTCAAAGTTCAAATTGACTGCTTTCAGCTTCTCTGCGTGAGTTCTGAGTGTTGAAGCTTTTAAAACAACTCGAGGACACTGTTCACGAGGTAACCCACATCCCAAATTGTCTCCCTTAAGATTTTGGTGGGAATTTTGTTAAAAACAAGTGACTGACATTCATTTAGCAGTATAAGTGAAGCTAAACATAGCAAAACCTTCGCGAAGCACTTTACAAGTTATTACAGCCTCTATGAAAGTGAAACTAAGCCCAAAGTTATTAATATGTGATAGAACAGATTATTTTTGCCCCAATTCAATTTTTATACAAATCTTATTATTTACTGTACCTGTATGATCAAATGAATGTCAATATATTAATATGAAAGAGAATAAAGAGAAAGAACAGAGAAAAGAAAAAGAGAAAGTAGGAAATAAGAGAGAGCAAAGCAAAGATAAAAAAATATAAAAGGAAGCTATAAAAAGTATTTACAGTGGAATATTACTTGCTAATTATATTAATAAAGATGGAAATGAAACATACTATTTACTATTATTTAGTTCTAATTATTATTAATTAAAGCATGACATATTATTTGTGAATAAGCATAAGCAATATAATCAAGAGAGTATAATTAGCAATAGCATTTAAACAGCATATAAACTTTTTACAAGGAATAAATAAATTATCATTCCATTTATCATATTCTCATCACATTTCTCTCTCTGCCCTCCCCCACCCCTTACCCACTGCATAATCTAAATAGAATGTTATTGTTTAAAATAAAAAAAAAAAGAAGAGAAGAAAGAAGAGAAAAAAAAAATGTATCAAGTTACTGACCTTAATTCTCTTTGTCAGAAAGAGAAACATATTGAATGATAGCTTGTTATTAGTTCCTCAGATATTTTGATTGATTATGAGACAAAACAGCTCTTTGTACACACAAAATAATTTTTATTAAATCTTTTTCAGAATATTTGTGGCTTTCTGAAAATGCAGAAACTATATTTAAAAAGATTAATAATGAAGAAAATTAAAGTGAGAGAAAAAAAAAGAACATGTCATTTGTTTTTTAGTCTCTTCTTCTTCTCTGAAGTCTTCCACGAAGTTTCAGTTGCCAACCTCTTTAATGAAGGACTAGCCCATTCCATTTCCTCTATTTTATCCAGAATCTTATTTTTTTTGATAAACAGCAATGCAGAGTCTAAGTCATCAAAAATTTTAGGACCATCAGGAAGGAAGATTTTTAGCTTGGCAGGAAACAGAAGGTAGGTTTTAAACTGTGCTTTTTTAAGCTCCTTTATTAATGGCAGAAAGACTTTTCTTTTAGTAATTACCAAGGAAGAATAGTCATTATCAAAACGCACAGTTGTCTCATTAATTTTAACAGGAGCTTTAGCCCAAGCAGATTTAAGAACCATTTCTTTATCAAAAGATGATAGAAATCTAACTATAACTGATCTAGGATACTTTTGTTAGAGTTAGTATTAGCTATAGATCTATGGGCTCTTTCGATACCAAAAGAGAATGCTTCTGGTAAGTCTAAAGTTTTAGGGAGCCATGTTGTTAAAAAAGAAGTAATATTGTTACCTTCAATATTTTCTGGCAGTCCAAAAATCCTAATGTTACTGTGCCTAGATCTATTTTCCAGGTCATCAAGCTTTGTTTGTAGATGTGTATTTTGTTTCAGCAAAAACTCAATGTTGATTTCCTCTTCTTGGATTCTATTTTCCATGTCATTTACAGCCTCTTCTATGCCTGTCATCTGGATCTTCTGTTGTTGCAAGTCTATATGTAACAAGTCTATTTGTTTTGTAGTTTTTTCTGTGAAGGTATCAATTTTAGTATCCAGTTTATCCATCTTGGCAGTAAGTTGCTGGATTGTAGCTATCAGAGACTGAAGTTCTTTCTTGATGCTGGAGTCTTGAGAATTTGTCTTACTGGAACTCATTTCAGACAGAGAAACTGACAGGAAATTTTCCAAAGTGATTTCTGACAGGAATATTGTTAAAATTTCCTTTCTTTTTTAGATATAGTTCAAGAAATATATAAAACAAACATATTTAGAAAGAAAATTACTTCATAAATTAATTTTTTAAGTAATTAATTCCTGTCAGTGCAGTGAAATTGGTGGAGCTGAAGAAATCTGCTGCTATCCTGTGTTCATCCTTGGCCACACACCCCCAACAAGACTGATTCTGAAGACTTTAGGTTCGATGGCAGCAGCCATAACCTTTTTTCCTTTGGCCTGCTTTTATATGCGCATTCTTCAATGGACATTAGCTGTTCATTGCTCAGTTCTTCCTCACCCTTTGTCTTCATCAGTCAAATTTAAGTTTGTAAAAGACCACCTGCATTGGTGGATTCAGTTGGATGAGGTTTCTCAAGACTGTCCTTTTGTCTTTCCTCCCCCTGTAGCCACTGTAACCACAAATGCCTCCTAGTTAGGGTAGGGTGCAGTTTTTGGGAAGGACAGTCCATGGTACATGGTCCCTCGAAGAGATGAATTCACACATCAATGTCTTAGAGATGAAATCAGTCCTCCTAGAATGGCAGGCCTTCCAGGATACCCTTCCTCTTTGGACAATTGGGATTCAAACCAGCTACATGTCTGTGATTTGGTACATCAACAGACGGGGATACAGATCTTATCCCCTTTGCTGAAAGGCAATGAAAGTGTGGCACTGGGCAATCTCTTCCAACCACTTTCTTATAACAATGCACATCCTGGGGAAATCAAATGTAGTAGTGGACAAACTCAGCAGGTCCATTTTGATGCCGGATGAGTAGTCTCTCAATCATTTACTAGCAGTGAGGATTTTCAGTTGATGGGGTCAACATTGCTACAATCTATTTGCCTCTCCCCACAACAAGTGCAGCAGGTTCTTTGCCTTGATTCCTCCCTCTGGGGGAGTCACCAAGAGATGCTGTAATCCACATTTGACCTTCTGGTTTCCTTTATGTTTATCCTCCATAGTGCTAATTCCCAAATTTTTACAGAAGGCACTTTGGTTGAAAATAATGGTTATCCTCATTCTCCCCTTTTGGCCTCATCAAGTGTGGTTCCCTTTCCTTTGGTCTCACCTTTGATATCCCCCCTGGATACTGGACCCAAGTCTAGACCTTCTCTCTCATTGGGATTGATCACTCAAACATTACAAGCCTCAAGTTAACCACATGGTTTCTTTAATTCCATTGATAGACAGCCCAGGCTTTCCTCCCCAGTCCAACAAATATTATAATTTCAGAAGGCCTCTACCAGGAAAACTTACAAAAGTTAATGGAAGATATTCTCTCTTTGAGCTCTACAGAGACAATTAGACCCCTTCACTGCCCCATTCTGGCTGTTCTGAAATTTCTAACATCAGTTTTTCAAGGAGAGGTTAGCTTTTCTTCTGTTAAAGTACATTTAGCAGCAATATCTAATGTTCATTCATGGGAACATGCTTCCTGTTTAGCTTCAGCAGAATTGTCTAAAGGCTTCTTTAAAGGTACCTTTTTGCTTAGGTGCTGAGTGAAGGATCCTACACCACCCTGGGATTTAGCAATTGTGCTGCAGGCCTTGTCTCAGTCCCTTTGCACCATCAGCTAGATCTGACTTAAAAAAATTTTATCGTAGAAAACTGCTTTTCTTGCGGGCATTACATTTGCTAGATGAGTATCTGATCTCCAGGCTCCCTCTTCCAAATCTCCTTTTTTGGTCTTCCAAAAAGATAGAGTTAAATTATGAACCAATCCATCCTTTCTGCTTAAAGTAGCATCAGAAGCAAATATTAGCCAAACAATTAATTTGCCTGTTTTCTTTTCCAGCTTTGCTAATAAAAGTAAATACATGCTTCGTCACTTGGATGCACAAAGGCAACTTTGTTTTTATCTTCATAGAACAAAAGTTTTCAGAAAGACAGATCAGTTGTTTGTCTCATTCTCCCCTAACAAATTGGGTAAACTAGTTTCTAAAGTTAACTTAGCCAGATGGATGACAGACTGCATATCTTTGTTTACAGTCAATGAGGTTTGTCCTTGCCAAGACCCTCCTAAAGCACAAACCACCCCACAGCTACTTGGTCTAAAGCTTACACCTTTATTGCTTATTACAATTGGACTTGACTTCTAGAAGCAGGGCTGTCTTTGGTTCTGCAGTACTCCAGAATATCCTTCCATGAGGGCCACCCAAGGTTACGTAGCTGGGACTCTGTCCCATTAGTTGAGGAACAAATGAAAAGGACAACATCGGATATTAGAGTTATGTACTCACCATAACTGTGCATCTGTGATGTCCATTTTTATTTTTCCTCAACTTCCTGCCCTCTTTCTCTCCTTCCCTTTTACTAATGGAGTGACTTTAAAGTTGTGGAAGCTCTGTTCCACGTTTGAGTCCTGGTCTTTTCTGTTAGCCTTCTCTTTGCCTTAGCTGGAGGTTGGCTCCTTCCATTGGTTATCAGGTAGTAAACTCGAGCTGGAGTATTGTAGGGTGACCGAGGCATTATGAGTAAAGGGAGGAGCTCAAGAGTCTAGTAAATGTGGACAAGCCAGATCTGAAACCCATCAGTTGAGGAAGAATGAAAATGAACAACACAGATGCACAGTTATGGTGACTGTATAACTTCAGTTTTCTTTCATGTCACCAATCTTCTTGAAGTGTCTTGTTTTTTCTATTCTATTTTCATCTTCCGTTTTTGCATTGCTCATTTAAATATGCATTCTTATCTCTCTTTGCTCTTCTCAGACACTCTGCATTCAGTTTGACATATGTTCTCTTTCCCCATAGCCTTTTGCTCTCCTCTATTCCTTGGCCACTTCCAAAGCCTCTACTGATGGCCAGTTTGCTTCTTTTAATCTTTCTACTTGAAAGTTTTTTATATTGCTACCTCCTGGATACTATTACATAGTTCATACTCTCAATCCACTAGGTCTAATCCCTTAAATCTTTTCTTCATCTCCACTACATTTATTTTTTAATATTTTTGAGCTTCTCCTATCTAGATTGCTTGAGAGCTTTTTCTTTTTTTACACTTATCTTCTAACCTTTACAGTAAGAAAATGATCTGAGACAGTTAGCTCCAGGTCTCTCTCTGCTGAATGTATAGACCTTTTCCATGTCTGACTGCAAAGCATCCACTCTGTATGATATTTGTGTTGACCTCTGGTGATATCCACGGGTTAAGCTTTAACCAGTTGTAATCCAATGCTTAACGCCTGTGCTTTAGCATTCTTGTCATCTGTGATAAATAGTCTCTCTTTTTAGGTATTTTTTCCCAGAAAGTGCTGCAGGTCATCATAGGGCTTCTTCTTTAGCATCTATACTTGAAGCATAAACCTGCACAACTGTATTGTTGAATGGCTTGCCTTGGAGTCTGATTGACATCATTCTGTCATTCTTTTGCATTGTAACCAAGCACTGCTTTTGACTTTTTTTATTATGTGTGAGGGCTATCATATTTCTTCTACAATATTCTTACCCACAGTAGAAGATCTGATGATTGTCTGATGTAAAATGACCGTTTGTAGTCTATTTTAGTTGACTAGTACACAAGATGTCAAAGTTTATTCATTATCTCATCCTTAATTGCATTTTAAGTTTCAGTAGTGTATAGGTCTTTCTAGCATCAAACTTTCCTTGAGTTGTTGTTGTTTGTCTTTCGGCTTTTCCCGGTAAGGGGTCGCCACAGTGGAACTCCGGTCCGCTAATGATTGGCAGTAGATTTTTACGAAATGCCGAGGTGCCAGCTTGACGCTCAACCTTCAACGAAGGCACGCCCATTTACACACACATGTCTTTTGAACCCTACCCAACCACGGGGAGGACATGCAGACTCCACACAGAAGGCACTCCCAAGCCCAGCTGAAAATCGAATGGGAGAACCTCTTTCTGTGAGGTAACAATGCTACCGCCGTACCATCGCGGCATACTATCAAACCTTCCTTGAGTACTTTTTAGAATTTCTGTGTAGCCATTGATAGCAGTCGGGGGTAGTTTCAGCTCATCACTGACATTCTGTCTTGCCTTATATAAGTGGTACATTTTGAGTTATCTCTTTTTAATATCAGAGCTTTGGCCGGCTAACATCTACCTGAAATCAGCTGGACGTATAAGTGAATTTAAGTACAGTTTTATCTGCTCTTTTGCATATAGTACTGTATTTAATTTATTTGTGTTTTTCACTGAATATTAACTCAAGTGAAGTTGTGGCTGTCTCTCTACAGTTAGTTCTCCACCCACCCTCCCTGTTCTTGTTTTGGTGTTAATGTTGGTGGCAACTTCTGGATGCATGTATTCTTCCCAACAAGATACGTTGAAGTTTGGGACAATGTCTTATGTTACAGGTGTATGAGGCACTCGCAAGAAAAGTAGGTGATTTGGTGTTCTGCCCCTTCTCCGTGGATTTTTTCCCTGTGTCCCAAGAAATACTTTCCATTCCAGGTTGTTTCATTTTTTAATCTTGATGCTTTGTTGGAAAGAAAATGTATTGTCTTCAGTGTATTTAATACTGCTCTCTGCCACCATAGCAGGATGATGGGTAGTCCTATTTCCAAGAAAAAAATCCTGATAGCAAGAAAGCGTTGTGTGGTATCTGAGTTGGTTGCTTGATGAGTGACATCATTATGGCTTTGTTTAGCTTGGGATTGGTAGCCACAGCATTATGCTGTATTAGACTTTTTTCTTGGAGAAGATTCTAATGGCAGGATAACATATCATGGTGATTTAAAATCATAACATTGCATGTTTTGATCAGTAGCCAAGAGGAAACAGTTTGGCTAATTAAGAGTTTAACCTGGTACCATCTACCTCAGCAGTGTTTTCTTACCCTCCTCAGAGGGAAGCATCATATACTACCAGCTGGGAAAGTTATAGATACTGAACTGTCTTATCTTTGGAGTGCTAGTTCCCTTCCCCGTGTTGGATGGAGTCCACATTCTGTTCCAATGATTCATTATAAATATAATGAACATAGCTTGGTTCCTGGCCTATGAATCTGGAATTTCATCTTATGGGTCCAGGTTATACATGTATACATTACTGGAGCTGCTGTCCTAGTTCCTGTGCTGTATCCTATTGCTGCTTATGGTAAAAAATTAGAGCCTACAACCTGTCCCCATGTGGGCTTCAGAACTCAAACTGGTTGCTCTAAAGACAGGGGAAGTTCATTCATGCACTTTTATGGTGAGTACTTCACAAAGTTGTATGTTTTGATTGGTGATTCTACAGGTAGTCGCACCCTTGCTGCCACAAGGACCTGAGTACCATTGCTGGACATGGCCAGTACTTTTTGATACCTGTTTTTCTGAAAACCTTGCAAGCAATGCTTTCACTTTGCTGTAGACAAACATCATGGTTTTCATCAGGGTTCTGGCTGTGGTGGCAGGAGCTACAGAAGAGAAGAGCCTCTAAGTGTTTAAGTGTTCCTGTACTTGGCTGAATAAAACATGGTAACCTTGTTAGGGAATCACCTGGTACCAGCCCTTTTCCAGACACACCTGTGGCTGTAGGCTGTGTGTGTGTGTGGGGGGGGGGGGGGGTCATCACACTTGTAAATTGGTAGAATTCCTCTTTGTTTTGGATACTGTGCAGTACAGGTTGGCCATAAGTGCATGGAGTGCCCAGGAAGTTTGGCCTTGGTATAATGGGTGGGAGCATATTGCTTGAATGTTTCTTACACCCGTTAGGCCTCATATTAGCCTCATCTTTAGTGCTCCTCTTGCTACCTTTTGATGGTACTTCATTTGGCAGTGAGGTACCCCTGGTTTCAGAGCATCATATCGTCACAGAACGCCTTCTGATGTCTGATTCTCATCTTATGGTTTTGGCATAATATTTTCACCATTTCTAATGCAAAACTTCTGTTCTTGCCACCAAATCCATCGCAACTTCTGGTAATGGATGCTTCACTGACAGATTGGAGTGACCATGTGGAGTTCTTCCTAGTACAAGGCAGGTTGATCTCCACAGAGAGGGGGCTTATGCACAAAAAGACAGTGTTTCTCACCCTTCATACTCTGGAGAGAGGATAAAACTTGAGTGTCTTCTGTTTATTATAGTAATTCTGTTTGCTTACTACGTAAACCCACTGGATATACAGTCCCTTTTCAGAGGAAACCTGGGAGTTACCTATAGTAACCAAATCGATGCTGTGGGAGTTACACTTGGAAGTGCCACAATGTCATAGTCTAACAACACATAGTCTTAAAGCTCTGCTTTAAACTGCCAGATCAGCCAGGCCACTGAGTGAGTGATAAGCGTGGGATGCACTTGTTCCACCTATACAGAAAGTCAGTAACTGTTCTGGCTGAAAAGCATCATCCTCACAGCAGTTTACATTTAAGGGTAGGTAAATGTATTTGTGGACTTTCTCAACTACAGTTTCAGTGGACTTCTACAAGTGTCAATAGTGAAAGGTTGCTTGATGAAGATCTCCCAGGGTTGGGGAGGCACCTAGGAGATCAGTCTTTTAACAGAGATGTGAACATGGTTCTTCAAGCTTGCAATGGATGCCATTTGTCTTCAGTGCGCTGGAAGATTTATGTGTGGATTTCTACCTTTTCCTGTCATTCTGTGCCTGCTAGTAACACTCTTGGGGGGGGGGGGGGTGCCAGCGTTCAATTTTATTTCTTCTCATTGGTTGAAAAACATTATGTTTTCAGGCTTCTACTTCATTGACACTACAGAAATCTGACCCATTGGTATCCCCCTCAGGTGGAGTAATGACTGATACCACCTCTGTGCTTTGCTTATGAGAATCCCCTGACACAATCAGCCCTTCTGGTAGAGGTACAAGAGCTGATTGAGGCCATAAGGAAGCCCTCCATTCATCTGACATACTCTAAAATGGAAGGTGCTCTCTATCCAAATGGAAGAGTATACATCTCCACCTCATTTTGTGAAAATGTAGATAATTTTCATCTCGATTGCTGTTTGTTTGGTTGTAAGTTATTCTGTGGTTATGGTGCATTATTCTGCTATCTTAGGCCAGTATATGATCTTGTGGTTGACCAAACTGTGGTCCATCACAGACTAGCTCTTTGAGGGTTTTGCATATTCATCTGCCTTTTGAACCCTTTTCCATGGGGTTTGAAATTTAGAATTGATTCACTTGCCTCATTTATATTTCAGTTATCTGGTGTAGCACATTTGAAACTCATCTTCTGAAATATACTGTTCTTGGTGCCCATTATTTTTGCTTTTAGGACCTGTTATTTGTAAGGAAGCTTATTTAGTCTTTCACAAGGATTGATTGTCTCTAGGACTGATCCTTGTTTCCTGACAAAAGAAGTTTCATAGCTGTCCTTAAACCAGTCCACAGGAGAAAGGTATTCCTTCAGCATCTTGAAATACTTTGCCAGCTCAGGTTTTGCCTACAAAGGGTGTATGACTTCAGGAAGGTATACCAACTGCTCTTCTCAGACAGATCCTAGGCTCAAGCTCCTCCCACTCCTATAATTCCTTGCGGCACTCTAACTCCACAGATCTTGTTTGCTGCTTTACCGCTTCAGGCGTGATTTTTCTGGAATGAGTCCTTCTGTGGGATAAGTGCTCATTTGCAGACCTTATTTTTGTCTTCTAGCTTTTAATCTTACTTGTAGTCTCTTTAGAGTTCTAAAGTTTTTTGCACCCTCTTAGCCTCCCTCCCTTTCTGTTTTTTTTTATTATTGACAGCCCTTTTGGCACCAATTTCTCTGCCTTAAGAATTTCTTTTGCAACTTAGGCTTAGTTTATTTTCTTGTTCCAATTTTTGAATTAATTGTGTTAGGGTAATTATTGGCTTTTGCTGGTGTTTGACTTGGTTTGATCCTGGTTAACGTTTTGGCTTTGGTGCTTGGTCTGTTGTCTCCCTCATGTCTGACAAACCAGCAGAGTTTAAGAGGTGCTCCTTGTATGGTTAAAAGGTGCCCATTTTTGACTTGTACGAGGAGTGCCTCTATTGTTTGGATGCCGACTCCTGGAGGTTGAATGAGGCATTTGTCCCACATTCACCCCAGAGCCTTTGTTAAGCACAGCAATAAGTTATTTTTGAAAGGGATTGCTCAGTGGGTCCATTGGTCCACCAGTCTCCAACCAAGCCAGGTCCCTCTGGCCACAAGAGGAAGGCCCCCTCCGTCTCTGGGTCCTCTTCCTCTAAGAAGCCTAGGCTTTTGGATCATAGCTCCTTGGATCCAGCTCCAGCCTCTGCGCTGTTGGATCCAAGGTTCAGCGAGTCTACTTCCGTTTTGGAGGCCTTCGGATCTGGCCCAGACGAGACCTGCTATGGAATTAACCTCCTCTGATCCGAGGCATTTGAGTTCTAAATGCTAGGATCATCAGTTGCCCACGGATCCGGGACTCATGTCGGATCTCATCTTGATTGGGGACTCTCCATTGAGTTCCAGCTCGAAGGAAGATCTTACAGCTCCCAGGTGCAGAAGCTGTTTTTCTGAGAGGTACAGGAAGCCCTCAGGGTCTAGATATGCATCCCCAGCTAGGTCTTTAGCCTTTTCTAGGTCCTCAGGAGCGTGCTCCCACTCGACATGGACAGGATGATGAAGTCCTTCCTCAAGGTTCAAATTGAGTTGACGTCTTATGTGCTCCACCCATCTGGCCTGGGTTTTTCCCCTGCCCCTACCCATCTATCTCCTCATCGGACCCAGGTGGTTTCAGACTTTCAGGGCCTGGTGCGCAGTGAGGAGGCAATGCGGACTCCTAGACCCCACTTTGTCTCTACCCCGTCTAGACTCTGCTCTTCCTCCCTTGGCGCAGACTGGGTCCTGGACCTGAGCAGCTGCTCTAGAGTCCTTGGGGACGGGTTCCAGTCCAGTTTTTTCAGACTGGTCCCTGCCCCTCATTGTTTTGGTTCTCAACAGTTTGAGGCCGGTATTATCCGTGGGTCTTGCTGCGGGGGCATGCTCTACTCCTTCTTTTCAGATGGTCTTGTACTCTGGGAATGGTAAAGGGGGCATCTTCCAGTCCTTCAGCCTCCCGGGTAATTGAGATGACCTTCTCCTCTGTTGGAGCTGCCTTCCATGCTCTCCAGGGAGCTTCCCAGCCCTCCTTGTCTCTGAGAGATGAGCCTTCTCATCCTGCCCCCAGCCAGCCCTCCTGAACCGGCCTTCAAGGGGGAGGTACCCCACTTGGGGTCCCCCACTCTTACAAGTCCTCCCCTGAGCCCCATTCAGAGGATATGCCCCAGAAGAGGATGTGCAAGAGGAGGCACCTAGACTCTCTGATGGAGTCTCTCACTGAGGATACGGGAAGGGGACGGGTCCCACAGATCTCCATCCAAAGAGGTCTCCTCCGGAAACATCCTGAAGATCCTCAAATTGAGGGGCGGATGATCTTCCCAACCCTCATCCTCTGAGGAGTCTGTGTTTCTGAAGGCATTTGTGATGGGACCATCTACCACCTGGGTTCCCCCGTGCTAATGAACTGATGGATTTTATCGCCAGGAGGGAGTGGAAGGACCGCGATACTGTGGAGCCAGTGTCCAGATGAACAGACAAATTCTTATGGCCACCCATGGATAGACAGTTTTGGTCAAAAGGGGTGCCATTCAATGATATTGTAGTGGCTGCTGCCTCTAAAAAGGAGTTGGGGGAGCAGAGTACATCTATCCATCCCCCCAACTGAGAATCCCAGGCGACTGACAGACATGGAAAGCAGGTTTTTGCCTCAGCTACATTTGGTCTGCAGGCGCTTAATTACTTGGCACACTTCATCCGCCTCTAAAGGCATTTGATTATGGAATGCACCACTTCTCTTTCTGAGTTGAGGCCTGCCAAAGACTTGAACAAAGTGTCTCCCAAGCTGTCCACTCTTGTATCCCTCACTAATTCCTCGATGAGGTTGATTTCCAGTGCTACATAAGGCATCTCTCGAACAGCCGGCACAGGCATCGCTATTCAGCATTTTGCCTGGCTACACCTATATAGGTTAGCAGAATCCTTTAAAGCGTCCTTCACCAATGCCCCCTTTGATGGATCCACTCTCTTTGGTCTATCAGTCAAAGACGCAATGACCTGCAACGAGCAGAAAGGGAAGACCTTGTCTGCTGTAGGAATCAAATTTTCTACCCCTCAATGGTCCTTTGCTAAGACACAATGAGGGATAAAGAAATTGTGGTTCCAAAAGTCGCACTCTTCCTTTCAGGTCGGAATATACCTCTCAACCTGGGAACATCAGAAATCTGGACAAAGGCCCATGAAAAGTAGGTACAAATCTGGACGCTGATTAACATAAAATATGCATACATAATTGTGTGACCCTGCTCACCCTAATGGAATTGAGGGATGCCATCATTCAAATGCAAATTGAAGAACAGACAAAATATTAAACACAAAATATAACCAGAACAATAGTGTTTTATTTATATCAACACTTGAGCTTTTGAACTTGTATGAAACTAAAATGAAATTTTCTTTTATAAAAATTAAAATTAACTGCTAGTTACCTGCTGTTCTAAGAACAATATTTTAAATCTGTCCCTATTTTTGGTTGTGTGTCCCATTATTTAAGGCTTTTCCACATTTCTTGTGTTAGGAAGTTGAGAAGTGTGTACAGCTTTGTGATAATACATTGCAAAGTTAGATAATACCAATGTCAAGATCATCACTGCAAGACAGCCCCCTCCCCAGTTAATGTGTGCAAATTGGTTCTGGTAAACTCTGCAAAAATATATACAGTATAGCTAACCTAAGTAGCCTCTAGATTTTTTTATATTGCTAATTTGCTTCATATTCAAGTTTGCTGTCCCTTCTCTTTACAATGTATCGATAGTCGACTAGTGTTGCTTCATGACTGTAGCTATTACTCAAACATATGCAAGTTTTCCATTTTTCGCATAATTACATTTTCAATTTTTTAACAGATATTTCGGTTCAAAACAGTTTTATCCACTGCAGTCATCAGAATTGCGCTCCTGTATAGCTTCACTGTCCTATAAAAATAGTGCTTGGATAGTGCAACATCCAGCTTTTGAGAAAGAAATACATGACGCCTGATACACACTTGTGGCTTATTCCAATTTAAATGTGATCCTGTTATGTGTCCATCTGTAAAAGAACTGTACTTTCTCAAATGCTGAACTATGTATTTTGAATATAAACTGAACCCTTATAGTTAGGTCAATAAAGAAAAAAAATAATAAGTCAGCATTTCTTCAGAAACAGTACACAGAATGGCAGCAAAACCAAACATAGCTTTACAAACGAGGGGGAAAAACACAAAGTTAAAATGCAAAACACTGAGGGGAGCAGACAGCATGGAAATCTATTGGGGGTATCTGTATCTGATACCTAGCAACTCACATTATTTCCAAAACAAATCTTAATTCTGCACCTCAATAATGGACATGGGCAGCAGGTACATAACCGAGTCATTGCTACTGCAATGTTTACAGCCTGATAACCTCCCTCAGAAGCAACACCAGAGTTGCAGCTAAGGTTTGCAAGCAAGTTTGCACATTTAAGGATAAGTAAAATGTGGGAAGCTGATAACTTTAAGCACAGTAAAGACAACAGGCAGACAAGCATATCACACGAAGCAGTTGGCATAAAGATGCTAATAAAAGACTAAACATTTCACCATGCACCTCTGTTTTCAGAATGATCCTAACAAGTTGTAATGGCACAGGCCTAGAAAATGGCAGCCTTGGAGATCATACTTTTTCAGCAACCATCACTGTACCTTGTGTGAGTAAAATTCAAACACACTAACAAAGGCTACTACTCCCCATTACACCTCTTAACTTATGATTTATTAAAAAGCAAACACGCACAACAAGCACCTGAAGAAAACAGAACTCAACCAGAAACTGAAAAATATATGTTATTGGGGTTGCTTTACAAAAGGAAGCTGTGAATTGGGAAGGTAACTGATTTAATTACAAGAACATAACCCATACAGTAAGCTGCAAATATGTTATGTCTAGCCTTCTGAAATAAGACAGCAGTAAATCAACACTAGAGTAAACATTTTTGTATCACTTGATCTTATTACTTAGGAAAAAAACAAAAAACTGTCACACATTCATTAAAGCTAAACTTTACTAAGTGAGAGAATGCAATCAGTGGTGGCGATCTGCAGTCATCTGACCCCCCCCCCCAAATGAAAGCAATAACTGCTATTCTGAGTTCTGCAATGTCTCCTGGGGAATATGGAGAGTTAGCTAGGATGGCTATGAACTATAGATTTTAAGCTGTCTATCTCGCCTTCATTCTTGCTGGTTGGGTTCGGAGCCGATCCTTGGCTTCGACTCGGCCATCTTCAAAAGCTCGAGAGCTGTTTACTGGCTCGAGGCTACCCCATATTCCATGATGCCTGGCGCTAGCCACCTAGATCTTGTTTGCCGCTTCAGACTGCGAGGATGTCTTACTGGCTCAGGCTCGAATACTTTATTGTATTTTTTCTAATTTTACTACAACTTTTTCTTGTTAGTGTACCTAATTACTTAGTTGTAATATTCCCCAAGATAGATTCCCTAGATAGCTTTTATCCCTCTTGTTTTTCTTGAAAACTCATTTTAATTAGAGAGTTTTCCCCACCCCTCCCCCCCCTTCCTTTAGTGGTAGCCGTTTAAGTTAGAGGCTAACCCTTTTTTGTCTTTCTCTAGAAAAAAAATAAAATAAATATATATATATATATATATATATATATATATATATATATATATATATATATATATATATGTGTATAAAATATAGATAGTTTTTAGGAGTGTCATTAGTAGTAGACTTACTTAGTTTTTTAGTGTGTGTTAGCTGTATAGTTTAGTTTGTTATACCTGCTAACTTGTTTTTTGCTTGTGCGTCTGTCCATGTTTTCTCCTTGGTGTGTGTGTGTGTGTGAGTGTGTGTGTGTGTGTGTGTGTGTGTGTGAGATAACATGTCCGAGGATACTAAAGTGTCCGGATTCAAGAAGTGTGACTCATGCTGTCAGAAGATGTCTCTGACAGATGGTCACACTTCTTGTGTCTACTGTCTGGGTGCGGTGCACCTGCAGGACTCTTGTTCGGTCTGTCATGCTTTCAGCCCAAGGGTCCTGCAGGAGCGCAAAAATAAGTTAATCCTTCGGGGTTTGCTTAAGCCACAGGATTCACCGGCTAAGGCTCAGCCTGTGAAATCCTCCAAGCCACCCAAGTCTTCGGCTCCAAGTTCTGAGCTATCGTTTGGTGAAGCACCACCATCCGCCTCGGCTCTGGCCAGAGCCGATGTGCCTCCCTCACGTCGGCTCCAACACGAACCTTGGAGCCGTCCGTGAGTCGAAAAAGATCAGGGTCTCCCTCCTTGGAGTCGATAAGCTCGGCTCCACGGTCATCTCTGCTCCAATCAGAGCGCAGTCATAAGTCCTCCCACTCCTCTCGGTCCTCCAGACTTTCAGATCATGATTTGGAGAGAGTGGTCAGCAGGTTGTTGAAATCGCAGGCCCTAGCAAAAATGTTGTCCAGCCCCCCTCATCAGGTGTCGGCTCCGTCCACTTCTGCAAATATTCCTCCTCCGACTCCTCCCTTGCGTTCGGAGCCGGAGTTCGCTGGGGTTCGAGTCATGGAACAGTCGGCTCTGATACCTTCTCCTTCAGTTCCGTCATCGGCTCCGATCCTGTCCTTGGTCCCGTCCTTGGAGGGATCTGGGCGCTGAGACTCGCTTGTCAGCTCCGAGGGGGCGAGTGGCATCGGACCCTTGTCTGACCCTGCTCTCCCTCTCGGAGCTTCGGCGCAGGTGAGCTCGGCTCCTACATCGGCTTTGGAGCCATCCCCCTTGGTGCGGAGAGGGATTCCGATCTCTTCGGAACCGGAGTCTTCTCTGCGTCCGGGCAGGGATGCCTTTGAGGTCATGAGGAGTGTACTGGCTCCTGAGCCAGTCCCACGATCAACCCCATCGGCTCCTTCCCCTATGGTGCCTGGGTCTGTCTCTGCCCCTTCTCCTGACCCCAAGCGTGGGGAACCAGCATTCCAGGACACCCCTTTGGGTGTTTCTTCCTCTTCCGAGGCCTCCCCTGATCACTCAGAGGAGCCACCTCGTAAGAGGAAGTGTAAGAGGAAGCACGTTGACTCCCCTGAGTCTGTCACATCAGATACCGACTTAGAGGA
Source organism: Protopterus annectens (assembly GCF_019279795.1). Classification (NCBI taxonomy): domain Eukaryota; kingdom Metazoa; phylum Chordata; order Ceratodontiformes; family Protopteridae; genus Protopterus; species Protopterus annectens. Next base: position 189,881,069 of record NC_056726.1, read on the forward strand.
TTCGGAAGGGTCCCCGAGATCCCCCTCTGAAGATGCCTCCTTTTCAGACATCCTTGAAATCCTTAAGCAGAGGGGGAACTGGAATACCCTAACCCCTTCCGAGGATGAGTCAGTATTTCTGGACGCATTTGGTTACCGACCCTCCACCTCCTGGGTGTCTCCGCCTTTCGACCCACTTATGTCTGTGGTGGTTCGGAAGGCGTGGTCAGCTCCAGACACAGTGGAACCAACCCCCAGGAGACCTGCTAAATTTATAACTGCACCTCAGGACAAACAGTTTTTATCTAAGGGCGTACCTGTTGATTCCATGGTGGTAGCAGCAGCCACAAAGAAAGAGTTGGCAGAAACTTCGTCATTTGTCCATCCTCCTAACAAGGAGTCTAGGACTATGGACAGATATGGGAAGCGAATGTTTGCTTCAGCGACCTTTGCTATGAAGTCTCTGAATTATTTGTGCCATTTCACCCACCTTCAGGGGGATCTCCTTAAAGAGCTTGGAGATACCCTCCAAGATCCATCAGCTGTGGGGGCTCAAGCTAAGGTGGCGTCCCAGCTGGCGACTCTGAATTCAGTTGTTAACTCCTCCATGAGGCTCATTTCTTATGCAGCCGATGGTGCGAGTAGAGCCGCAGGCACAGGCATCGCCCTTAGGAGGCACGCATGGATGCGGCTATGTAATTTTGCAGAACCCTTCAGAGCATCTTTCACCAATACCCCCTTTGATGGCACTGCTCTCTTTGGACCACAGGTGCAGGACACACTAACCAGGTGTGAACAGGAAGGCAAGACTCTCTCTGCCGTGGGAGTCTGTTTTTCCACTCCTTCCAGACCATACCCCAAGGGTCAGAAGAGTGGAAAAATGTGGTTCCGTAAATCCCAGGGAGCCTTGCCTTGCCTGACACACGTGGTGAGTTCCCCTCCAGGGGCAGAGGAGGGAACAATAACAGACGCAGCCCTCATGGCAGGGCGGGTCCGCAGAACCAGGGCAGCAGAGAATCCTTCTCTGAGAAGACCTTTCAGCATCCCTGAAGGGTTGCCTGGTTGCCCGCCTCTGGAGGCAGTTGGGGGAAGACTTTCACTGTACCCCAAAGCCTGGCACAATCTAACTCAAGACAAGTGGGTACAGTCAATCATATCCTGAGGTTACAGAATTCCCTTTGCTCAACCCCCGTTATCGTCAAACAAGTCCCTTCCAGATGTTCCACCCATTCTAAGGGACCAAGCAGCCAAAGAAATTTCAAAGCTGCTACACAAAATGGTCACCCAGGAAGTCTCAGCAGACCAGATCGGATCCGGAACCTATTCAAGGTGCTTTTTGGTACCAAAAAAGACAGGGGACTGGAGACCCATTCTGGATCTCAGCAGACTAAACAGGTCTGTACAAAGAACAAAGTTTTGGATGGTCACACTACAATCCATTCTACCCTTCCTGGGTCAGGACAATTGGATGTGCTCTATAGATCTTCAGGATGCGTACTACCACATCAAAATGCCCAGGCGCTCCAGAAGATTCTTTCGCTTCCATCTGGGAGCCAGTCATTATCAGTTCAGAGCTCTGCCCTTCGGTCTCACCACAGCCCCCAGGGTGTTCACCAAATGCATGGCAGTGGTTACTGCTCACCTGAGACATCAAGGATTCCAGGTGCTTCCATATCTAGACGACTGGCTCCTCACTGCTTCCAACAGGCATTACCTCCTGCAAGCCAGGGACTACACTATCAAAACTTGCTCCAGGCTAGGTATCACAATAAATTTGGAAAAATCTGCATTGTTGCCCTGTCAGCATATCACTTATATAGGTGCAAATCTAAATACCAGGAACATGTTTGCAAACCTTCCACCAGACAGGGTATCACTAATTCGCCAACAAGTACAGATTTTATTAACATGCAAAATGATTCAAGTCAGGTTCATCCTCCGAACACTGGGTTCTATGGCATCAGCAATTCTTCTTGTCCCCCTGGCCCACTTTCACATGAGAATCCTCCAGTGGCTTCTATTCACACAGTGGTCCTTCCAACAGCTTCCCATGTCTCACAAGATTATGATCACAGAAGCATGCAAGAAGCACCTCGCTTGGTGGATGGTCTCCCCATCAGTGGCCCGGGGCAGACCATTTGTGCCATCCCCTCCAGTCGCCACAGTGACCACGGATGCCTACCTGATAGGGTGGGGGGAGCATTATCAGAGCAGGACAGTCCAAGGCACCTGGCAACCTCACGAGTACCATTTGCATATAAATGTCTTGGATATGAGAGCCGTGCTTTTAGCGTTGCAAGCCCTTCAGGACTCTCTCCCTTCTGGGACCATTACAATCCAAACGGACAATATGTCAGTGGTGTGGTACATCAACAAGCAAGGCGGAACCAGATCCTATCCTCTATGTCGAGAAGCACTCAGACTCTGGCAGTGGGCAATCTCTTCCCAACGTTTTCTGATTGCAACGCACATCCCTGGGAGTTCCAACGTCATCGCAGACAGGTTCAGCAGAGCAATTCTCATGCCTCACGAGTGGTCTCTGAATCAGGTAATTGCGGAACAAATCTTTCGCAAATGGGGTCAGCCTTGCTGCGACCTGTTCGCCACACCTTTCAACAGCAAGTGCAGCAATTTCTTCTCCCTGCTTCCACTTCCCGGCCACTCCCCCAGAGATGCTGTAGTCCACAATTGGCCTCAGGGACTTCTTTACGCTTTTCCTCCATTTCCCCTACTACCCAAACTCATACAGAGAGCAACTGCGTTGGGTTGCAAAATGATCCTCATTGCCCCTTACTGGCCTTGACAGATATGGTTTCCATTCCTGCATCATTATCTTCTCGAGCAGCCTTGGATTCTGGATCCTATTCCAGATCTACTGATTCATCAATCGGGCAGACTGCATCGATCCTTTCAAACACTCCAGCTCACAGCTTGGTTGCTCCACTTCCAACTTTAGCCAGGCTTCCTAATATTTCCTCCTCTGTGCGGGAAATTATTATCTCATCGCACAAATCCACAACTAGGAAAACTTACGCTAGCAAGTGGAAATGTTTTTCTTGCTGGGCAGAGGCTAAGAATATCGATCCCTTTTCAGCCCCTGTCCACGAGATTCTGGAATTTTTAGCGGAACTCTTCCATTCTGGTTCTGCTTCTGCTACAGTCAGCGTTCAGTTAGCTGCCATTTCGAATTTTCACATTGGGTTGTCTTCTAATAACATCATGTCTCATAAGCTGTGTAAAGCCTTCCTCAAAGGAACCACTCTGCTTAGGCCCCCAGTGAGGGATACCCCACCACCATGGGATCTAAACTTGGTGCTAGCTTCCCTAATCTTGCCACCTTTTGAACCTGCAGCATCTTGCTCCATTAAGTTTTTATCCTGGAAGACTCTCTTTCTGGTAGCCATTACTTCTGCCAGACATGTTTCGGAGCTTCAGGCTCTATGTACTCGTCCCCCATACTTAGTTTTCCATAACGATAGGGTCGCTCTAAGGACCAATCCTTCCTTCCTTCCTAAGGTCTGTACACAAAATAATTTGAATCAGTCCATAGACCTTCCTGTGTTCTTTCCTAATCACACCAATAATGCAGAATATAAATTGCACCAGTTGGATGTTCACAGACAGCTGTGTTTTTATTTGCATAGGACAAAGGACATCAGGAAATCTGACCAACTCTTCATTTCGTATGCTGAGGGCAGACAGGGCCTAACGGTCTCAAAGGTAGCATTATCTAGGTGGTTGTCTCACATTATTTCATTCATTTACCAGCTGAGAAAAAAAAATTATCTACCAAACCTAAAGGCCACTGTACTAGGGCATTGGCTACCTCGGTGGCCTTCCAATCTAGGTTACCCATGGAATCTATCTGTGCAGCTGCTACGTGGGCTAACCCACATACCTTCATTTCTCATTACAAATTAGACGTTGCTTCCAGGAACAGGGCTGATTTTGGTTCCACTGCTCTGAAGAGTCTGTTCCATTGAGCCACCCAGGATAGTAGGTGCTAGGGACGCTGTCCCAACCAGCAAGAATGAAGGCGAGATAGACAACTTAACATAAAGAAGTTATGTACCTACCATAACGTTCCATGTTAGTTGTCTTCTTCTTGCGTCCCACCCTCCATCCCCCTATCCTAGTGGATCGAGAGGAGCTCCGTTATTCAGGTTTCATTGGCTGAACCTTCTCTGGTTGTCCTTTCTGCTTAGATAGCTTCATAGTTAGGTCCAAGGGGCTACTAGGGCAGAATTCTTCCTTACTTATGTCTGGAATAGCTTGTTCAAAACGAGATCTGGGTAGCTAGCGCCAGGCATCATGGGATATGGGGTAGCCTCGAGCCAGTAAACAGCTCTCCAGCTTTTGAAGATGGCCGAGTCGGAGCCGAGGATCGGCTCCCAACCCAACCAGCAAGAAAGAAAGCAAGAAGAAGACAACTAACATGGAACATTATGGTAGGTACATAACTTCTTTTTCCCCCCTTGACTGGACATTCACAGTTCCATTCATCAAGTTTGTCCATGTGGTATTTGTTACTGGATACCCTCATGTTTAGCCAGTGGTCACAATTTGTCAACAATTTTAAACATTCATTAATTTTAAAAGAGTTAATTTACCTCATGTTATAATGATGAAAAATTCCGCACACACACACATGAGTGTGATAAATATAGATCTAAATGTAGATGATATATATGTCAGGATTCAAGCAGTAAAGAAGTATAACGTTGTATACGATCACCAAAACTTAATGATGAAAGCCATTTCATAAAGAGCATTGACAGGATTTGTTATTCTTCTGACTGGAATACTGCACTCTGGTCACACTGCGAGTTATGGTGTTTGCTTGTCTTTGGTATAGGTAAAGAGGCAGGGAAAACCTTTTTTTTAAATAGTTATCATCTCACCCAATGGCAGATTAAAATTAAAATGAAAAAAAAATATCATCAACTTTCCATTTATGTAGACCTCAAATTAGGGCAAGACAAGTTTTAATCAGTCTTCAGATTTAGTGGATTTTGAAATGGAGTACTACTTTATGAAAATATGCCATGTGTAATCAGTAAAAGTTAGTTTTCCATCCAAAAATAATCATTTTTTTTAACACTTTAAACATTATGTATACATGGGTGAAGTGAAAGTAAAGATGGTACAGTACCTGAAGGAGCTGGGGATAGAACAACTGCTGCTGGAGATATATTTTTTCATTTTCTTGGAGCGGACTGGTACGATAAGTCCACATTAAGCTACTGACTCTCTGTGTGCACTTATAAACTACCGTGGCACATACGTGAACGAAACATGAACCGATTGCTTGCCTGCGCGTGCATATGTAGATAAACATAAACACACTGTGACTGTACACACCCTTCAAGCCCAGCCGTATTCTGATAGGCTGGCAGGGTGCTCACAATGCTGATGTGATGACATCAGCAAAAAAAAAAAAAAAAAAAGACTAGGAAATTCGGAAATTAAAGGGGCCACTCAGGAATTCGTGGCAACACAATATTTTGCCATCAAAACTGGTAAATATCGATGAATTCAGTATGGTTGAGAGGTCTGTTCAGGAGGCTGAGGGTGAACCCTCTTCTAGAGGTCGGGGGAGAGAGTTTAATGGTAGAAGCTGCCCTAGGGGCAGAGGGGGACTGCAAAATCAGGCCTCCAGGGCACCTTTCTCAAGAAGCCCTTCCAGAGCTCCTGATGTGTTTCCCAACTGTCTTGCCCTGGAGGCATTCGGAGGTCTTTATCTCTGCACCATTTGGTGTGAGCAAACATCACAAAAGATCGGTTTGTGCTAAGCATTATTTCCAGAGGCTTTTTTCACACCACCCCCCCTCCAGTCAGGAAATCACCCTGATGTGCCACCGCATCAGAGGGAGTTAGTTCAGCAAGAAGTGCTCAAGCTTCTTCAGAAGAGAGCCATTCAAGAGGTCCCACCAGGACAAAGAGGATCTGAAACTTACTCTCACTTCTTTTTAGTGCCAAAGAAAACAGGGGACCTATGTCCAATCCTGGACTTAAGTGAGTTCAAACTCTCTGTCAAGAAGTCAAAATTTCAGATGGTCACTGTACATTCCATCATGCTCATTCTGCACAAGGATGAGTGGATATGCTTTGTGGGTCTCCAACATGCGTACTATCCTATAAAAATAGACAGGCGCTCCCAGAGCCCTCTCCACTTTCGGGTAGGGGCCAATCATTACCAGTTCAGGACCCTGCCATTTGGTCTCACCACATCCCTCTGGGTGTTCACCAAGTGAATGGCAGTGGTGGCAGCTCACCTGAGACTGCAGGGATTACAGGTGTTTCCTTATCATGACAATTGGCTCCTCACAGCTCCCACGAACCATTGACTGGTCACAGCCACTCAGTACCTTCTTCGCCTGTTCGGCCAGCTAGGAATTACGATAAATCTGTTCAATCTGATTCCAGCCTAGAACTTGGTGTTTATTGGCATCCAGCTAGACACTATGTGAGAGATTGCAGCATTATCTGCCAGGCATGTAAAACTAATCAGATCATAGATCTGTCTCATCCTCAGGTCCGTTTCATTCTCAGGGACTTGGGGTCCATGGCAGTGGCAGTCTGTTTGGTGCCGTTAACTATTTTATGTGAGGGTGCTACAGTCTACTCTTGCGGTCCAATTCTTTGTTGGATTCAATCTCCCGATCTCCTTGTGGGCAGACCCTTTTCGCTTTCTCCTCCTCCCGTGACCTGGTGACCATGGATGCTTCCCAGCTGGGATGGGGGGGCATTGCCAGGGAAAGACAGTCCAACATATATGGTCCCCTGCAGAGACGAAACTGCAAATAAACATACTAGACATGAGAGGAGTTCTCATGTTACAATCCTTTCAGGACTGCCTTCCTCTGCGTACCATTGCAGTGCACATGGACAAACATGGCTGTTGTATGGTACATCAACAAACGAGGAGGCACACGTTCTTATCTGCTTTGTCGCGAGGCCATGAGAGTGTGGGAATGGGTGATGTCCTCGGGGTGCTTTCTTCTTGCAACACACATTTCTGAGGAGACCAGCGTGCTAGCAGACAAGCTCAGCAGAGCTATCTTGAGTCCTCACGATTGGCCCTAAATCCTTCAGTGGAGAAAGAGATCTTTCTTTGCTGGGGTCAACTGAGTTGCGATATTTTTGCTTCCCCTCTTATTCATAAATGCAGCAGGTACTTCGCCCTGATCCCCCCAGCCAGGGAGGCCCACAGAGGGATGCTCTAGTTCACAATTGGCCTCCGGGTCTTCTTTACACTTACCCTCCTATACCTCTCATTCCCAGAGTGCTTCATAAAGCTCGTTGCCTCAAGGCTCCCTTGATCCTCATTGCCCCCTTCTAGTCTCGGCAGGTGTGGTTCCCCCCTCTTCAGGTCTCATCTGAAGTACCCCCCCCCCTTGGGTACTGGATCCCCCTTCCGGATCTTATATCCCACTCCTCTCGTCTTCCAGTCCCAAACCTTCAGACTCTTCGTCTGACAGCATTGGTTTGTCCACTTCCTGTAATCCTAAACCAGGCCAGGCTTGCCTCTTCAGTTAGAGACATCATTTTGGCTTTTCAGAAGGCCTTCACCAGAAAGGTCTATCGTAGTAAATGGAAAAGATGTTCTATCTGGGCCAAATAGTGGAATCTGGATCCCTTTTCAGCTCCCACTCCAGACATCTTATTCTTGTCTTCCCTCTTTCAGGATGGAGCCAGCTTCTCCACTATTAAGCTGCAGCTAATATCCATCTCTAATTTTTATGTTTGCAATCTACTTTTTCTTCTCACCTTTGTAAGACCTTTTTGAAAGTTGTCTTCCTGCTACTGACCCCTTTCCTCCTTGGGACCTTACCTCTGTGCTGTAGTCTCTTACAGAGAGTCCTTTTGAGCCTGCTGCAACTTGTGACATTAAGTTTTGTCTTAGACCACCATCTTTTTGGTAGCTATAACATCCGCAAAACGAGTTTCTGTGTTGCAAGCTCTCTCAATCAAGCTGCCATAGATGATTTTTCATAAAGACAGAGTGGCTCTCAGGACTAATCCGTTTTTCATGCCCAAGGTAGCCAATGAAACAAATTTGAATCTAACCATTCAGTTGTCAGTTTTCTTTCCCGACTATTCCAATAAAGGAGAGTATATGCTGCATAAGCTTGATGTACATAGACAATTACGATTCTTTTTAGACAGGACAGAGAGTTTTCACAAATCTGACCAACTGTTCGTGGCCTTCTCTGTTAACAGACTGGGTTGGGTGGTGTCCAATATTACAATATGTCATTGGATATTCCTATGCATTTCTGCTGTTTATTCTTCTAAGGGATTGCCTTTACCAGGACCTGTCATAGCTCATTCCACTAGATCTGTGGCTACGTCAGCTGCCTATTTAGCTCGACATTCCGTAGATGAGATTTGCACTGCAGCCACCTGGTCTATTCCTCACACCTTCATTACTCAACTACTCATTACAAACTCGACCTGGTTTCCAGGAACAGGGTTTTCTTTGGCTCCACAGTTCTTCGGCATGTTCTTCCATGAGGCCACCCAACATTGAATGGCAGCTGGGGACTCTGACCCAGAAGTGAGGAACAGTGACATGGATAACATCAGGTAAAGAGTTATGTACTTACTGTAACTTAGCATCTATGTTATCCTATGTCACTATTCATCACTAGCTCTCCCTCCTTTCCCCATCCTGTTGGATCTAGATGAAGTGGAGATGTCCTGTCTGGTGGTTCAGGTGTACTCTGGCTGTCTTCTAGCTCTGGGCAAACTTGATCTGAGGGGTTGGAGAGTAGCAAGGGATTATGGGAGTGGGAAGAGCTTGAGCCTAGGATCTGTCGGAGAAGTTGCTGGCTCAGATCCTACGACCCAGAAGTGATGAATAGCAACATAGGGTAACACAGGTGCTAAGTTATGTTAAGCACATAACTCTTTTTATAATTGAGACTGTTATACAAGCGTAAGTTTATAGTGCAGAATTACAGATAGCGGTTAAGTGCTCTTTTCAGATAACAAGAAGGAAGGAGATGAAGTATGTCCGGTATTCCATGTGTTGGGATTGTTCATAGGGTTTTATGTATTTCTTAACTGAGGTTGAAGTTTATAATAGTTAGTATAATGGAAGAAGGACGTTGATGCAAGAATATGCCAGATAAGGCAAATCAAGACGAGGAGTAACAGGAAGAGTATTAGGGTATTAAGAGTTATCATTTGGGGGGGGGTGAGGATTAAAGTATTAGAGCTCCGTTTAAGAGGGTAAAAGTTGGACCTTTTGTAGGAGCATTCTTCTCGGATTAGGTGAGAGCGTGACATGGACGATTTGGAATAAGTGTAAAGTGCAAAGTGCAAGGTAAGTATAAATGAAGCTCATTGGAGGAGTTCTGAAAGAAGTGGGGAGTTGGGTATAGGCAGTATTCTACAGTAGAAACTGGAAAAAAGTAATTTCTAGTAGCACAATAAAGCAGAATGCTAGAAAACGTTTATAGTAGTGTTTATAGTAGTAGGTATTAAAGTGTAAGGATAGTTGCCAGTATTGAACAAGGCAAAAATGCCAGAATGAGTCACCAGTGCACTGGTAGATAACTATATTTCACACAATAAAAAACTTTTAGGAAGGTCAGCTGAGGTACAGGGCAGTGCTAGTCTAGGCTAAACCACAAAATTACACAGCTGTTAAGTTGAAAGTTAAAAACTGACCTTGTGGAGCTTTGGCCAGATAGCTAAAAGACAGAGTCCTAATTTAGTATTTTTGATTGGCAGAGGTGGCTTAGATCTGACGAGCAACACAGTCTTGAGTGACCTTACGCAGCTGTAGATGTAATAGACCTTGATGCTGTAATCCTAGAGTCCCATACAATATTAACAGTACAGTACATGTCAGAGTAACAAGTTAAACTTAAATGCAGATATGCAGTGCAGAAGGTAAAAAGCTGCTTTAGCTTAGAATTAACAAGTTCCAGCTAGTATAAACTTAAGGCATTAAACAGCTTGCTTCTTAAATGTAGGCTTGTGATGTATCAGCACAGGTATAAGCATGTAAATGCTTATATTCTAAAGGCAGACTTAAGGTTAATATTGGGTGTGTACTGAATTAATTAGATTTGGTCTCCTCCAGGTTGCACACAGTACAGGTTCCTTGCCACAGAATTATATACGTTAATTTTCTAAAGCTTTTAAAAATGCTGTTTGTGAATCCTTGGTTGAATGTTGATAAACAGATGCTGTGTTTAAGGACTGATCAAATCTATTAACCATAATAAGAAAAGGACTAGAAATATTAGGGGATGGCATAGCAGACTGAAAATTGAGCTCCTGATAAATATTTATTTTAATCATTTGTAATTGTTATCAGGAGAAAATCAGTCGTACGCTAGCTGTTTATAGTTTGAAAGCAGTATGCTGACCAGCTTTGGCAGGTCCACTACATACACATGTTTTTTCATACTTAAGTCATGGGTGAGATATGAAGCATCTTAGGATCTGGATGGACTCTAAAGATAACTGCTGATTTGAAGCTGAGGAATACTGACATCAGAAAAGGTGCCACAGGAAGAGGTGGTTCAGAGCAACTCAGTGGGTGATAGATATTTGTGACTGTTGAAATTCTAGCTTAAGGTTTCTGTGAACCAGACAGGGTGTGGCATCATAGACAGTGTGATGGTAAAACACAGAAATGCTTAGTTTACAGCGTTATATAATGCCAGCAGTTTACTGCATTTACAGAATGCTTGCCCTGATCAGAATGTGTAGTCTATGATAGAACTTAGGCACCACTTTCAAGTTCCATTCCAGAGCAGGACAAATGTTAGCACTGACTTTCTAAAAACAATCACATAGCTAAGAACTTGTAATATTATTATTATCGATGTTTCTCACTCTACAAGACGAATTAATTTAATTGCATTTACAGTGTTAATGTTTTCTTTTTATAAAAGGTAGATTTTACAATTGCTTCAAATTGATGTATGTTGATGACACAGTTTTAAGTTGAAGGTATAGCTGTAGCAATCTGAAGGAGATCTGCCATCTGACAAACTGTCTGGTTGAACTTGATCTGTGATGCCAGCTACCCAGAGAGAACAGTTTTCCACTGCCTTCAGTATTGTTTGTTGTACTGAGAGACTGTGGTATGTGTATGTATTTTTTCACCCTTGCAGTCATTTCTCTTTTCTCTACAGTTGTGCATCTATGGAATTAGATGTTACGGGGTAATGATTCAGGGGAGCTTGTCACTGTAACAAAAAGTGGCCCCTGCAGGTTTAGCTCATTTTGTTTTTTTGTCGATCTTAAATCATAGTCCACAGTGTATACAAGGTCTTCTTGAAGGGGATCCTACTCTGAACATTCTGTCTGAGCAAAGTAACACAATCCTTGATATTTGTTTTCGTTATTAAAGAGCAAAGAATAAACTCTGATAGTGCATCATTTAAGCTAATGCATTATGTGAGCATGTAGTAACATTGTTACTTGTGTATGTCCATGAACAGTATCCATAAAAAGGCAGTCCTGTTAAAATTAAGTGACCTTACGGTAGCGAGGCTTTGCTTTTGCAAGTGTAAACACTGAATGAATTGAGCTGCAAGTGTTTCTTTATAAAATATAGAACATTCTCTTCTGCCTCCATGGAGGAGGAGAATAATTTGACCCGGAAGGGAAGCAAAGTATGAAACAAGTAGGATAAGAAGCCCATTCCCAACCTAGCAGATAGTTCTATACCACTCCCGAGGGTGAGCCATCTAGTCCCTAATCTGCCCTTACGTCATTATGTAAGTTGGTCTCTTATTTACAGCAAATGGCTTGCTCAAAGTGTACCTCTAGTGAGCCTTCAAGTAATTACTTTTCCATTACCCTATGGGGTCATGGCTTCCCAATCACTTATTTCTGAATTTGTTTTCTTCATAAATGTACTCTTGCCATACTTATTTGTTTATCTTCTCTTAACCCTTCCTCCCTTGGTTTCCTGCACTGTCTTCTTTATCATATTCTATGCTGTACAAATATATATTTACTCCCATGACACTTTTGTTTTACAAATTCTGATTGTTTGAAATTCCAAGGCGGGGGGGGGGGGGTATGGGTAGCCCTGCTCACTCAGTCCCACAAGTATGAGTCATTTGTTTTGTTCCCCACTCCCATTTCATTACCATTATACATATCTAGCTACTCCACCTTTCTAAGACAACTAATTAGTTCACTTATTCTCTAAATTTAATCACAATCCAATTATTTCATGCCCAAATGTCAGTATTTAAATGCAGTACAACTCATTCCCTCCTCCTTACCTTTCTTTCCCATTCAGTCTACCTTACAGATAATGTTCCATGCACTTCATCAATTGAAACAGATTCATGGCCTACTAAAGTTAGAATTGGCATTTCTCTACAATATGACCTCCATGTCTGATACCTGTCTTACATTAGCAAAAGACCATACTTAACATAGTTCTATCTGCCAAACAGGATAAAGTCAGCATTAGATAAAATGAAAGACTTCTTTCCAAACTTTACTGTCACAGAAATTAATACTTGCTTAGGATGTACATCTCAACCCTGGATGACTAACAACATTTTTTTTAACACTTTTATTGAATTATTACTTAAGACATAGGGAACATACATTGATGTAAAAGAAAATAAACCATGTTAACATGGTCACAATTACAAACATTATATATAACATGCATATTTTAAACAGTTGTCATCAATACAGCATTACATGAACTGCTCAGTTCCTACTTTCCCTTAAACCTCATTCCTCCAAAACATTATTCTGCTTGTGGTGTTCCCATAATTTAATTTTTTCTATATAGTTTATTGATGCCCTTTTCAAAACATCCCATTTCCAGTTTTTATCTCTTTTGCAATATTCACAGCTTCAGGTACAGTTGGTTTAGACCTTGATTTTCATTTTCTGGTAATTGAGTTTTTGACAGACACCAGAATTAAACTTAACAAGGCCTCACTATGTCTAGGCAATTCAGATCCTGCATCCCGGCTCAGGAAAAAGTCATTTCCTGAGTTACAGCCATTTGGTCCTCTGATATTTCTGACAAAGTACTGTGCAGAAAATTTTTTAAATCTGCCAAATCATTGCACTCCCAAAACATATGATGTCCTTCTGTTCCTCTGTTACAGTGTTCTTAATATCTTAATATGAGGGGAGTTGCCTGGCGTGGTCAGTATACAAAAAACTTTTACTACTAGGGGTGCGTGGTATGTCACATGTAGGCTGCTGTCAGATGTCAGCCATAGAAGTGACACACCATCCTCAGAACAGCTTTGCTGCCAGTCCGGACGCTTCACCTGTACATACAGTCTGCTCACCGAAATGGCTGTCCTTTCAACATTTTAGATAAGTGCCTGTTGGGGAATCCTTTCTTCACCTTTTTCATTATGGTTAGGTTTAATGTCATGCAAGAAAGGCAAATTTTCTTGTGGATGTCAGATTCCACATAAAGACAACCATCAGCAGTGCCTTTTTTGTCTCAGGCATACCCACGACTACAGATCCTGTTCAGTCTGCCAGGTCTTTGTGCCTAAAATGTTAAGAGTTTAGAGAATCAGAGCTTGAAATTCCTTGCAAAGAACATGATGGATGGTTCCACAGGGCCTGGGGCTGAGTTGCTTGTGAAGCAGAAGGCCAAGAAGCCTAGGCCTGAAACTTCTGCTGCGCCTCCGTTGGTGGTCATCTCTCCCTAGGCAGTTGCTAGCCCAGAGAAATGTTCAGCCCCTGTGTCTGATTCACAGTCCACACCCATAATGGAGGCTGCCTTGGGTCAGGATGGTAGTACTTCCTTGGAGGTACCGCAGGCATCTAGTATGGATGTCCAGGGGGAGTCTAGACTTGTGATCACCGAGAGCCCTAGGGGAATATCCCAAATTTTAGTTAGGGAGGATGTCGATTCTGATATCATAGAAACCAGGCCTATGTATGGTACACTGACCCTACATAGAGTTGAACTATATGCTAAAAAGAAACTAAAAAACAAAGCATTTGTCACCACCCTCTGATCCACTTCAGGATTAGAAGAATTTTACACAGGGTATTTTTAATACCCTCATGTCTCTTAGGCCTTCTTTTGGGGTTTCAGTACCAGCCACACCCTGCGTTACCTCTCCACAGAAGAGGGTCAGGGAAGAGGCTTCTTCCGAGGAGGAAGAGTCTTCCAGAGGATGAGTCCTTAGTTTAGTCATCTCAGATCCCCTCTCCATTGAATTATGCTTATCTGGTGGAGGGCTCCAACTGCACTGACTCTTCAGTGGGAGGAAATGACCTTCAGTGAGTTCTTAGATAAGATGAGGGAGCATTTCAAATGGGTTAACCATCAGATGTCTGAGGTCCAAAAAGGTACTACAAACTACTTCAGGTAGAAACTCCTAGTCCCTCAGCTGTTCCTCCTGTCCTGCCTGCCTTCTTAGATGTTTTTGCATCTTCCAATAAAGCCCCCTGACTCCCAACTTCCTGCAACAAAGAAACCAGACAAATTCGACAAGGTGCCTGAGGACTTTAAATTCTTCTTGACCCTTCTGGCATCACTGTGGCTTCTGATAAGGCCTCTATGTTACTTCCTTCCACCACCCTCCTTTCTCTAACAAAGACAGCAGACATATGGAAAGGCTGGCCAAAAAAGTATACACTTCTGTCACCCTTGCCATTAGCACCATAAATTGTCAGACACACATGACTAAATATTACCTAGGAACTCTTGTCCCAACTTTCAAAGATTATTTCTGATATGCCAGACTCGGAGAATAAATCTTTGACCTCATCCCTGATTGGAGCTTCCTCTCAAGTGGGCAGGCACTCCATAAAATGTAACTAAGATGCTGTGGAGGTTCAGGTAGGGCAGCTGCCACAGGCTTGATCCTGAGAAGATTTGCTTGGTTGAGGATACAACCCTGCCAGAGGACATCAAATCCAAACTCATGGATGCTTCCATAGACAGTTCAGCCCTGTTTGTTTCTGCTGCTGCAGAATTGTTCAAAACCTTGCAGGAGAAGAGATGAAGGAACTGAAACATATCCTGGTCTCCCCTGTACTAAAATTCCAAAGGAATTATATTCTAAGCCAGTGTTTGTTAGAAGACAGTCATGGCCTCTTCCAGCTAAGGCAAAAAAGTCTGGTAAGAGACCTCAGCAACTTAGGACTCCACTGCATATTCTACCTCAAAAACAGTCCTTTCCAGACCGACCAGTGTCCATCTGACTATTTGGACCCCAAACACCCCCCCTTCCATATGCCTTTCCAGCTTGGGAAAACATAACACTGGATGCTTTGGTGCTCTCCATCATAAAAAAGGCTACTTCATGGTATGGAATTCTCTCCTCCCTTTCAGGGGCATCCCACAACCTCCCAGAGACCAACTGCAACATTTCCCAAAGGTGCTACAAGACTCGCTGAATCAAGGCACCATTCAACCAGTACCATCCAAACAAAGGGGAAAAGGATTCTATTCAAGGATGTTTTTCATACCAGGGAAAGAGGGCCCATGGAGACCCCTACTTGACCTGTTGTACCTCAACACCTTCCTGAAAGTACCCACATTCAGAATGCTAACCTTGCAAACTCTTTTTCCCCTTATCATTCCACAAGTCTGCATAACTTCCATAGATATAAAGGATGATTACCTTTACATCCCCATTCATCCCAGTTACAGGAAGTTCTTAAGATATTCTGTGGCTTCCTAGCACTTTCAGTTCTCTGCCTTGTCTTCTGTTCTTTCCACCGTCCCAAGGGTATTCATGAAATGTCTAGCCTTAGTAATTGTTTATTGCAGACTTCAAGGCATTCAGGTCTTCCCATACCTAGACGAGTTTCTCTTTCAAGCAGTCAGTCCAGGAGCATTGAAGTGCAATCTAAACTCCACCATCTCCATCCTATAGTCTACAGGTTTCAAAATAAACTACTGGAAATCTTCTTTTTCGTTATCACAGGACCAGATATTTATGGGACGCAGGCTACAAATAGACCTTATAAAGGTCTGTCCCCCCACTCAGACGGCTCAGAAGCGCATTTCCTTTTTCCAAAGCTTCACCCCACTGACTCACATCACTGCCATGACATTTCTCAGAACCCTGGACTTTATGGCATCCACCTTCACAGTACTTCCTCTGGCAAAAATACAAATGAGGGAAACTGCAGTGGTTCCTGAAATCAGTGTGAATGCAACATGCACACCCCCTAGAGATCCCAGTTCCCCTTCTCCCATGTCTGAAGAGGCAAATTACCTGGTGGATTCAACAGCTAACTCTCAATGCAGGTCTCCCACTCCATCCTTTACCACCGGTCCAGGAGGTGTTCACCGACACCTCAGACACAGGATGGGGGTTATCTTTTGGCTCCATAAAAGCACAAGGGACCTGGTCCTCCTCTCAAAGAAGGGAGGATATCAATATAAATGAGGGCACTCCTGCTGACTCTTCAGACCTTTCAGACCCTCTAAAAGTTTTCACAGACAACATGACAGTTCTTGGGTATGTGAGCAAACAGGGAAGGATAAAGTCTTGTCTCCTTTGTAGACTAGCTCTGGGAATTGGCTGTCAAGCTTCAATCTCCTCTTCAGGCTGTGTATATCCCCCTCCAGTCAGAATGTAGTGCCAGACACATTGAGCAGGTCCGAAATGCAATCTCACAAATGGATGCTTCACAGGGAAGTGTTCCTGGACATTGTCCACAGATGGGGTAAAGACTATTTTTGCCTCCTCCATGAACAGTTTCCATGATTTTCTGCCAGAGATCCTCACCCTCTGGTGTGGAAGGTGGACACCCTCAGCATTTCATGAAAGGGGATGTTTCTGTATGCTTTCTGTCATTCCAAAAGTCCTACTAAAAATTCAGCAGGACAAACCAAGAATCTTGATGGTGACCCCCTTTTCACCAAGACAACATTGGTTCACCCTGCTCCTGCATTTAGCCAAGGACAATAACCCCAAATTACCCCACAGAGTAGACCTCCCACAACACAAAGGAACTCTAATCCATCCCACTTGCCTATCTTTAAGCTGACATTGTGGGTGATAGTGTGTTAATTACTTTCAAGCTCCTTTTTTCAGAGGACGTGCTCAGAGTTCTGTGTGAGGCCAGGAAACCAGATACTAGAAAATCTTACTTTTCCAAATAAAAGATATTTTCAATTTGGTGTCTTTCCCAAAACCAGGACCCAATGACCGTGGAAGGCCCTCTAGTTCTCTCATACCTGTGTGAATTACTAGATGCTGGCTTAACTTACTCTTAAGTCAAAGTGCACTTGTCAGGTATTTCTGCAAGTCTGCCTCTGCCTCCACCTGTAGCTTCTAGATTTGAGGTTAAACAATTTTTAAAAGGAGTCTTTCATGTAAGAACCCCCAGAAAACCTGTTGTACCCCCCCCCCGGATCTTAACTTTATATTAGAATATTAGAGAAGCTGACCTTTGCTCTTTTTGAGCCAGCAGCTTCTGCTTCCACTAACCTTAGCCAAGAGGGTGTCTGAACTACAGGCCCGAATGGCATATCTTCCCTTCTGGCGCTCCACAGAGACATAGTGTCTCTCTGCACCAGCTCTACCTCTATGCCTAAAGTGGTAAATGAGTTATCCCTCAACCAGTCTATGCATTTACCTACCTACACCCCCCCCACACACACACACACACTCCACAGAACTCTGCAGAGAGGATTCTGCAAACCTTGGATGTGCAGACAGCTTAGGTTCTGTCCTGACAAAACAAAGAATATCAGAAAATCAGGCCAGTTATTTGTCTCATTTCCACCCTAGAGCTCTAGGGCTCCCTGACTCTAAACACACTATTTCCAGCTGGATCTCTAAAGCCATTTTGTTCTTGTATGAGTACCATGGTGTCACTCGTCCCTCTCTAACATAGATGCAAGCAGGCGGGATATTTCATTTAGATGCTTTAATACATAGAAACACATCAGGATGGATAGCAGCATCATAAATTACAAATGAACTGGCTAACAGACAGACCTTACAATCATAATGCTTGCATGTCAACAGCTTACTACAAAATGGCAGTCAAGCTCACATGTGCTCAGTATTTATACATTTGTGCAAGCCCTTGAATAGTTTCTTAATTGTACATACACGCACATTGATCTACATCCTCCCTCTTAAAAAGATTGCCCTTTGTAAAAACAATATTAAGAGTTAGACATGCATTACTATAGACATTAGAAACAAAACCTAATGTTCATGTCCAAGTTGCTTCATATCTGTTACAGGGTTTAGAGATGGACCATATCTCCTAACATAATAATCCGGACTAAATTTAGCAACAGGGACAGTCTTCAGTGCACAACTTGTATCAGGAATTTCTGGATTCATCATAGGAACAGGAACTTCCTCAGGAATTGAAACACCGGACAACTCACTCTGAGATGATCTTTCTCACAGGCTATGTGCTGTGGTATAGGCTCAGACACCGGTCTCAAATGTTTCCAATTCTGCCTAAAGACTGCTCCTTGTGATTCCACAATGTATGATCTTGACTCTGGGCAAATATTCTTTAAGACACCAATCCAGTCATAACCTTTGGATGTTTGCATCCTTACTACTACTACTCATAATAGATCGAGTGATTTGCTGGTTTTATCGTAGTAGGACTTCTGGGTTAAACGCTTCAATAGATTGTTTTTCAATTACCTGTTCTTGACACATGGAACCAACAATTGACTGCTAATTGGTCATGTGGTTCTGGTTTGTCTGTACAACAATCTCTGAGCAGGTGAATCAAGATGTTTATCACAATGAACATCTCTGTGATTCAAGAGATTCAGGAAAACATCACTATTATCTCGTTTTGATTTCTCGAGTAGCTGTTTTCACTTTGAACTGCATGTTCTGCCAAATCGTTTGACTGTGGGTCACTAGTGACATGAGTAAAGTCCCATTCTCTCGCATATCTTTTAAACTGTTGACTTGTAAACTGCGTGCCATTGTCAGAAATAACTTTGTGAAGACTACCATGTACTGCAAAATGATGCTTAATCTTAGTAATGACAGTACTGGATGCTAGGTTAGGAAGTAGGTCAATTTTGAACCAATTAGAGTAAGAGTCTACTAACACCAAATAATGTTGGCCATTCCACTCGAAAATGTCTGTGGCTACTGTTGACCAAGGTAGTTCTGGAATTTGGTTTAGCCGAAGTGTTTTTTTCTGTTGATGTGGCTTTGTACTATTACACACACAACAAGATGAAAGTGTTCCCTCGATGTCTTGTGACATAGAAGGCCGAAATACAAGACCTCTTTCCCTTCTTTTGGTAGAGTCAGTACCTGGGTGAACACGATGCAAGATAGTAATGTACTCTTGTTGCAATGACTTTGGAACAATTATTTTCAGACCTTTCATAATGACACCTTTCTCAGTCAAAATCTCATCTCTGTATGGAAAATAAGGTTGCTCTTCTTGAGGTAAAGTAGATTCCTTTGTCTGCCATCCATGGCTGATGAAGTGGTTAAGCCTTTGTAAAACTGGATCTGTGGCTGTGTGATCTCTCAGCTCATCAACACATGTGGAAGAAAACTTTCTAACTTCCATGACTTCAAAATCAAGGTTCTCATTCTCATGCTGTTCTGTGGTATTTCTGGGCAATCTAGATAATGTATCAGCAAGATAAAGAAGTTTGCCTTTCTTGTAGACAAGATTGAAATTACACTTTTGAAATCTCAGCATCATGTGTTGCAGTCAGGCTGGAGCTTAGTGCATAGGCTTTCTCAAGATAGTGACTAGAGGTTGGTGGTCTGTTTCGATCTGGATAGGTCTACTATAAACATAATCATGGAATTTCGAACATGCAAGCGCAATTCCTAAAAGATCTTTCTTGATCTGGGCATACTGCATTTCAGTTTGGATAATAGTTCTTGATGCATAGACAACAGGTTGCTCCTCTTGTAGAATGATTGCATCAAGACCTAATTTTGAAGCATCACATGAAAGTGTAACTGGCTTGTGAACATTATAGTATCTGAGAGTTGGTGGACTAGCAATTCTCTGTTTCAGGACTTCAAATACACTTTGGTGTTGCTCTGACCAAGATCATGATACATCTTGTCACCTCTCTGAGTGGTGCTGAAAACTGGCTCAAGTCTGGAAAGAACTTGCCTAGGTAGTTGACCATGTCAAGAAAACATTGCAGGGCTTGAACATTGTCTGAAGCTGCCATCTCAAGAATGGCTGTTTGCTTTGAAGGGTCTGGTCATAGGCATGTACTGGTAAATAAATCACCAACATATGTAAGTTCTTGTAGCCTGAATGTGCATTTCTGTGGAATGAACTTGATTCACTTGACGTGCTCTTTCTAGAACTTTTCTGAGGTTTCTGTCATGCTCTGCTTCACCATGACCTACTAGTATGTCATCTACTATAATAGTACAAGGATACCCAGAAAAAATTTGCTCCATTGTACTTTGAAAGACTTCATTTGCAGAATTTATCCCAAATGTCATTCAGAAAAATCTGCATCTGCCAAACGGAGTACTGAACGTAGTGAGCAATGATGATTTTTTTGTCAAGTTGAATTTGCCAAAATGAACTCTTTGCATCTAAGAGAGAAAAAACAGTGGCATTTGGTATCAAGGCTGTGACTTCTTCGACTGTGCGTATTGGATGATGTCTTTTTAGGGTCTATGTTAAATAATCGAATGCTTAAAAAAGTGAACGATGATTTATCGAACCCATGTAAGCGAAAGCTTACAATCTTGAACGTTTAGAACAGCGTTTTTTTTCCAAGGGAAAAAAAATCGCTGTTCCACAAAAAAAAAAAATGTAAAACATTACATAAAGTGGGGGGTTTTGCCCCTCACCCCCCCTACTTAAATATACCAGCTTCAAGATTGCACTATAGTCATGAAAACGGCAAAGTAATGGAGGCGGCCAAGAGATTTCTTTCCCAGGGAAAGAAATTGCTTATATGCCGTTTCGCTATTTTGCCTTTTCGTGCTTTCAAGTTCGATCAAGACGCATTGGAAAGAATGCATCTTCGATCATTTAATAGGAACCCTCTTTTTAGCGCTTTGTTCAAATTTCGTGAATCAGTATATATTCTGATGTCATTTGAGCTTTTGTTATGGGCTACCACCATGGAAGATGCCCATTCAGTTGGAGTTTCAACTGGACAAATCACACCTTGTCACACCATTTTATCTAAGTCAGCTTTGACTCTGTCCTGCATGGCTATTGGAACTTTTCATGCTGGCCTGATAACTGGACTAAACCTCTGGGTCTAACTTCATGGAGTACACAACTGGAAGTTTGCCTAATTTTGTCTTTGAAAAGATCAGCATAGGTAAAAAAATGTACTGGGTGAAATTAGAGTAGTGGTCTTTTAAACTAACATGGTGGACTTCCTTATTAAATGAAAGCAGTCCCATTTTCAAACTGTCTCTGAGCCCTAATAATGACTGGATGCGCCTCTTGAGCACATAAAATAACAAGTCATAGCTTCTTCCAGCAGAGTAAGATGAAAGCACAACTGAGTCTTCAGTCTGAATTTCTTCACCTTAGTAAGCAACAGCTTTGCATACCTTGCCAAATCAAGCCTTTTACCATGACGCACACTAGCAAACGTTTCTGCTGACATAACATTGCACTTGGAACCTGTCAACTTTGAGTTCTGTGGGTTTTGCCATTTATCCAAACAGTACAAAATACTTCATTCTTTGAATTTAAATCTACTGCATTGACTGTTTCCTAAAGCACTGACACACCATGAACTTAGAGTAGGTTTGCAGCTCTAGCTAATCAACTTGTTTCTAAAATTTTCCTTTTTAATAAAATAATCTGGGCCTTTTGATTTACAAAACCTTTTGAATGGATTCCACTTATTGCATTTGCGGCATTGCTGACCAAAATCTAAACATTTTTCTTTTTTAGATTCATGACTTCCACCACAATTACCAACAGTTAGTAATGAAACTAGGTTGGGGCCCATGCTTTGATTTACTGACTCACTCTTACTCGTCACTGAGACTGTATGAACTCTAGAATTTGCTAGAAAGTTCTGGGGTTTAACAATGAATGCTGCAGGGGCTACAGTTGCTACCATGTGCTTGAGCACGTTTTAATAACATGCTGCATACTATCAACATGAGCTTTGTCACTGTGCCTTCTAGAGCTATTCTCATTTGTAAGCATATTTGTGTGCTTTTCTGTGAGCTGGTATATCTTACAAATCTCAATGGCCTTATTCAAAGTTAAATCACTGTCACAAAGCAAAATCTTTCTCACAGCATCATCTTTAATACCGTACAGAAGTCTGTCCTTTATCAGCTCATCCCTTAAATCACCAAATCGGCAGGTTTTAGCTTTATTTCTCAAGTCAGTTATATATGCTGCAAATGTTACACCAGCCTTTAGACCCCTTGTGTAAAATAAGTGACTTTCCATCGTAACATTTGTCTGGGGTTGCACATTTCTCTAAATTTACGTTTTAAGCACTCAGGGTCCTCCCTTGACTCATGGCTTGTATGATGGTTTTCCCCCTCTCCGATGTAGATAGCAGGTGCATGCACAGATGAACTTTCCCTTTCTATGGCTTCTGACCCAGCTAAATTAAGTAGAATGA
This sequence comes from Protopterus annectens, assembly GCF_019279795.1. Classification (NCBI taxonomy): domain Eukaryota; kingdom Metazoa; phylum Chordata; order Ceratodontiformes; family Protopteridae; genus Protopterus; species Protopterus annectens. The sequence continues at coordinate 189,903,588 of NC_056726.1, forward strand.
ATGCCTTTGTGTAGTCATCTTTATCAGAAAATGCAGCCTGCATGAAAATGTTGTACTCTTGCTCAAACACTCTCCAATTCTCTGCAATATTACTGTCAAACACAAGTGCACTGGGTTTTTGAAATCTGTCTGCCATGACAAGAAAGTATACACAAACACATCGAAAATATTCCCTTGCAATTGTGTATGAACAAACTGTTCTGTGATCTTGTAATAATATTGAAATGCACAATAAACTGTTTGAAATACTGTACTTTGTGAAATATGGTCTGTAATGGCTGTATTCTGTGAAATAACTTTAATACTGCACAAACATACAGCACTTTATACACTTGATAACTCTATCTTTGCTTAATATGAAAGTATATGCTTTGTGAAAATGCGGATAGTCTCCTATTAGTGCAGTCCTGACCCAGAGTATGGCAGGCCCGTCGGCAGTCAGTCGGAATACAAGAGAGCTGACGGTCGTACTAGGGTAGCGTACCGACCACTAATGCGCATAATCAGTCCTCAGATATGACGATTTGTCGCATGGTTTTTTTTTGCCGCATTTTTTTTTGCGCATTTTTTGATGCAAAGAGAGTTGCACCGAGTTTTTTTTGGAAACAGATTTTTCAGAACAAACAGAGTTGGTGTTTGGTTTTTTTTTTGTTTTTTTTGGTTTTTTTTTTTTAGTTTTATTATTAAAACTGTTTGGAATGTTGTGTGAAAAGCAGATTATTATACATCATGTGTATATTTGATTAGCATTATAATACATTGTGTATACCTGCGTTAGTTAGCAGAGTAGTTTTGCTAGATTTGCCGGAGTTTAATTTGATTAAAAGAGGCCAGACTTTATTGCGCTGCTATAGTGTGGAGGGTTAGTGTAATCAAATATATGTTTATAATATGCCGCCCGCCTCATCATGAAAAGTCAAGTCAAACAGGACAAACCAGTGGGGGTGAGAAGTGAGGCCGGACATCGGGCAGTCGAAAACGTCAGCCTCAGAGAGTTAGTGGAGCCAGAGGGAGTGTCTCTCTTGTCAGTTAGAGTGTTACAGGATGAGGAGCCCTAGGCCCTCTCAGGGGAGCCTCTCAGGTAACTGTTCTTCCCTCTCTCCTCTCTTCTTCTCTCTCTTCTCTCTCTCCAGGGCCAAGTTTCCTTCTCAGGCCAAGTCTTCTTTCTGTGGGGGCTTCTGTTGGCTTCTGTGGGGCCTAAAATGGCACCTTGGCCTATGAAACAGAAATGCTTAAAGCAAAGATTAGAGAAGATTTGATTGCTCTGATAAGAGGCTGATAATGAAACAGGGCGGAAACATAGTTTTGAAACAGGAGTTTGATAGTCACAGGTTCAGAGTCTTCTGTGGAGAGTCTTCTGTGGATTCTCCTACTTTCTCTGATTGGATTTGATGATGGATGATTTTTCTCCTCCTTCTGGATTCGATTTTTCTATTTTCTCATTCTTCCTCCCTGAGGGATTTTTAAAAATCAGAAAAAGGATTACCAGGATTCCAGGACTCCAGGAAAAAGGCTTGGAATTTTTTTTTTACCCCAGCATAGGCCCTTAGCTCCTCCTCCTGTGTTGAATGTGGAGGATGTTTTTTTGCAGAGGCTTCCTGAACCCTGGACTCCTCCCCTCCCTCCCTGTTAAGCCTGAGGTATATAGGGTGATTTAAGCTAGTAAGTATTTGTTTAAGAGTCCTAGGCGGACCCAGAAACTGTTTCAGGGGCCTAAGGTGTTAAAGCTTCTGTGGTTAAAAATAAAATCCCTCTATAAAGAGGCAAAGAGGAAGGCTTTAGATGGGGGTAAAAAAGTATATACTTCCACTCTCAGCCATGATGGGCGTTGAATTGTCAGTTTCATATGTAGGTTGCAGGCCTTCTGGTTTCTTTCCACTGCAGATTTCATTATCAGAGTTCTGGCTTTCCCTGAACTGCTTACTTTCATTACTTCAACTCCAAGCCTATTCATCCTTCATAGCTTACTCTTCCTTCTCAAAGCAATTCAATGCCTTCAGGCTTTGGGGACATCCATAGCTTTCTGAGAACGAAGCAGAGAAGACATGCAGTCTCTGGAATGTCATAAAGCATCTGGAGTACCAATACAGCACAGTCTGGCGAAATAACCCTCCACCCGGCGAAGCTCCTCAGCTGTGAAAAACAATTCCACATGTCAGAGTCACTTCACTTTATATCAGGATCAACTATCTCACTCACTCGTGCTGACTCATCTATCACTCCGTGCTCACTGCTCATCTTGTGCTTCTGCTGCAGCCCAATCTCAAAACTGCATATGACTGCTGGCCAATGGTATTCTGGTGCTGAGGCTTCAAATAATACCTTGAACTGCCAGGATTTGGTCATAAAAATGTGGGGCTCAAAGTCACTCCTTCAAGACACTGTCATTCAAATGTTACCCCAGTCTGGTCACTAACAAGGGTTGTTGTGACAGGAATGTAGAGGCACAGCCTATCTAAAGTGACCATGGGCCAGAGACACTGTCAGAACAGCAACACAAGATGGACCTGGAACAGAGAGACCCATGCTGCCATGACTGCTACAGCATCTACAGAAGGACATGTTAGCAGTCCAGTTTCTGTTGCATGTTGATTCTAACAGACAAAGTTTGCATCATGTGGTACATCAACAAGCAAGGGGAACACAAACACAACTGTCATAAAACACACAACAGCAAGCATGGGACAACGCTAACTAATGCAGCAATGATTTTCTTATGCAAGCAAGCAAACTGCCCTCAGATCAGGCAAAACTTCTAAGGCAGAGCAACAGGCAAGGTAACAGATGTGTTATGCAAACTGCAGACAGATCATGAAAAGTGACATGGGAAACTGGATCTCCATGTGAAATTGATCTTCATGTATTGGAACCACCCAGGACCCAAGCTGTGGAACTCTTGCAAAACCACCCACTGCCAAAACCAACACAAAGCTGTTTCATCACACAGTGGAAAAAGTGTCTCATGTCTTCCTTTCAGTTGGAAAAATTCTTTATTCTTCCCCTTCCACCCTCTTTTCTAAGACTTCCAAAAGTAAGGCCTTCTTCGATAAAGGCGGATCAAGACAGGATAAGGATGATCCACTACTTGAACACTGGTATCCAAGCCTACGGAGCTCGGACCTCCCACTCCATGCCCTCTGGTCCCTCATCCTCTCATCTGCTCAATGTCCTCCTCACTCTCTTCATCAATGTCCCTGGCACTCATCATCTCACAGCCAAGCTCTCTCTCTCTCAAGCACAGCAGCAAGTTTTAAATGTGAGCTAAGGCTGGCAGATTAAGGAAGAAAGGAATGACTAGACCAAAATGGAAGAATTTTTATGGAGAATGGCAGAGAAGAAGAGATTTTTAGATTGAGATTTTGAGAATTTGGAGAGAAATGAGGACAATTTGATTGTGGCTGGTCAATCCTTCTCTGGAGTCTGGATTAAAATCTGCGCGATTTCATTAAGATTCATGCTGCTTCTCTCTTTTTCAGCTCATTCCATCCTTGATTCCCCTTGTTTTTCGCATCCTTTGTTCATAAGTATTCTTTGTGAAACAAGGAGAAGCCCCCCTCTAGAGAGCTCCCCCTCCTGAAAGCTCACTTTGACTTTGAAAACTTACTCTTTAACCTTTTGAGCCTGTTGTTGTGATGTTTGCTTGCTTTGTGCTTGCTCATTGATTCTGCAGTGCTTCTTCTCTTACTTAGGCCCTTGTGAGGGCAGAGAGTTTTGATTTTGGCAGTAGAGCCTTTTATTCATAAGGATATTTTCCTTTATGCCTATCCCTCCTTCTTTATAATCCAAGCTTTTTAACTTCTAGTGGCTTTAAACCAAACTATTTGCCAACCTACTTTGCAAAAAAGATTTTAACAGGGATTAGAAAAGATTGCACAAAAGATTACACACACTTTGTAATATTATTATTATTTAAATTTTAGGCAGTTAGGTAGTTCTTTTCAGTTTTTTTTTGTTTCTTTTGTTCTGAGTTCACAGGTCAAAACAATGTCAAAACAAACTATTGGCTTTGATTGGCTTTTGCATATTTTTTTCATTCCATCATGGAGAGGGAGAGCTGGATTAGGCCTCATTCCACTAGGGTTACTGCCTATTTCTACAGCATTTCTAAGGTGGGGGGGGGTGAAGATATTACTTGGGGTTCAGTGAAGCTTTTAGCAAGTATTCATTTTCTCATCTCATTATCATCTTCCTCTCTACTCTCTAAGTGCTGGGCTTGTTTGCCACTGCTGTTTTTTTATGCCTGGCTACTTCCTTATAGCCCTTATAATTTTTTTCCCTTCTTTCTGCTTCTCTGCTCTAGTCAGGAAGCATAGTCAGGAGAGCAACAATGGAAGGTTTTGTTGTACACCATAAATGTAGAATGTAGAGAGGATTCCATTGCTGCGTCCCATTTCCCCTCCCTCTCCCCTCTGTGTTTAGGTTTGTTTCCTGTTATTTTATTCATTTTATGCACTTCAGACTTTATTTCAAACATTTTCCGTAGTAATTTGAATATTTTTATCAATGTCACACATATCAGTTTATGCGAATATCATTTAGAACATTCTGTATGCCTCATTTCATATTTTGCAAATAAGAAATAAGCTGAGCAAGTTTTAATATCTGAAATACATTTCTGACCTATTTTGCAAAGTATGCACATTATAGGGTATTGATTCACTCCTCTATATTCCACCAGTTCCAAGCAAGTGCCTTAAGTTGTTTTAGCGATGCTGCCTCTAACACCATGTCCTTTAGATATAGGTTCATAGGTTCATACTAGGCTGTCTGCCTTGGGGCATTTATAAGCCTAGCCAGAGTGTGTTTGGCTTTTACCACCCATTTTAAATTAATTTTGCTATGCCCTTTTTCAAGGTTAGTATACTGTGCCTCTGTCTAACAGTGACACAGAAGTGATACCCAGGGTAAACCTACGATCCCCCATCCACTCATCAAGATTCCTCTTGAAGAGAGTCAATGAGGGACTCTGCCTAACATGGACTGGGATTTTATCCGGACTGAAGGGAGCCTCTGGGTTATGAATCTGTCCCTCCAGCATGTCCTATTTATTTCAGTGCTGAGGTTCAAGTCTCTCGGGCGCGTAGCTCGATGGGATTTGGATTTTCTGAGGTGCAGCATGTCCATTAATTCCGGATTGGACATGGCTTTATATGTCAGGCACAGATCGCCTCTGAGCAGGTGGTATGCCACTGAGTAGAGCTGGAGTTTCTTTAACCGGCAGCATATGGCATCTGTTTGAGCCCTTTGATCCTCTTGGTGAGGTACTTTTGGGGTCTTTCCAGTTGCTGCAGGTGTCTGGTAAGGTACATCCCAAAAGGGGCATTGTACTCAATTATGGGCCTGATGAGGGATGAGTAAAGAGGCACGATGACCTCCCCTGATCTAGATGTGAATCCCTTCATGATTAAGTGGGCTATATAAAATGGTTTTCTAATCACTTTGGCCACATGGTTGTCAAATGAGAGATTGCTATCAACTTGGGTCCCCAGGTCCCTAATTACTTCTTGTACTTAATGGATTACCACCTATGTGGTAATTTGTGGGCACTTTGTTTTTGCCAAAGGGGATGACTATACACTTTTTGGCGTTTAGCTTGAGGCCATGGCTCTGGCACCAGTTGTCTGTTTCTATGAGGACCTTTTGGAGGATGCTTGTGTCGGCTGGAGAGTCGATTATGGTGCCCAGTTTGCAGTCATCTGCGAACTTGGTCAGCCACAGTCCTTCCGTGTTGGCCTGTACCTCCGAGAAATATATACCGAACAAGAGAGGTCCCAAGACTGAGCCTTGTGGGACGCCACTTGTAACTGGTTTGGAGTCTGACATGGCTCCAGCAGTTCTAACCATGTGGGTTCTGTCCTTGAGCCAGTTTGCAGCCCATCTAGTGACATAGGGGTTTATATTTAAGCTGGTGAGCTTATCTATAATGCCCGAGTGGGGTATTGTATCGAAGGCTTTTATGCAGGTCCAGATAGGCTGTGTGGGCCACCTTCCCTCGCCAATGGCCTTGGTGACTGTTTCAAAGAAATCGACCAGGTTTAAGAGGCAGGATCTGCCCTTAACAAAGCCAAACTGGGTAGGATCCAGTGTCTGTAGGTCCCCAATATCTTTATTTATGAGGTCCATGATGATCCTTTCCATAGCTTTGCAGACCAAGCTAGTCAGGCTTATGGGGCGATAGTTTCCAAGATCCGTTGAGGCACCACCTTTGTGGAGAGGGACCACTGTTGCTGTACGCCACTCTTTGGGTACATATCCTGTGGTAAGGCTGAGATTGAACAGTAGTTTTATGTTTGGGTTTAGCTCTTCTTGGAGTTCATGTAGGACGCAGCCCGGGACACCGTCTGGTCCCATTGATGCTGTGTTTTTTGCTTTGGAGAGGGCGGCTCTTACCTGAGCATCTGAGATGTCAGGGGGGCAGCACTCTGCTGGGATAGATAGTTGCCCTTTTGGTGGGGAGGGGGGGGAGTTTGCGCTGAACCTGTCAGCTAGGATGTTGGCAATGTCTGTGGGTTTGGTGTATTTTTTGTAATTTTGGACAAATTCTGAGCATATCTGGGAATTTCCACCCGTTCCTAACATAACTAAAGAAAGCCTTGTGATTATCCTTAGTGTCCTGTGCACTTTTTCTCTTGAAGCTGGCCTTAGACAATTTTATGAGTGCCCGTAGTTTTTTGCTAACACTGATCAGAGATGCCTTCCCTTTTTGGGATTTTGCTCTATCATGTAGTAGCTTCCTCCTCCTATTGTATAGTTTGTTTATGGCTGGGGTCCACCAGACAGGACGTCTGCCTTTGGAGGATTGGGTCTTGGTTTTATCTGGGATTGCATGATCCATGCATTCCTGAAGGTGTTCATAGAATGCTTTTATAAAGGATTCTGTGGTCTGGGCCGTATTTTCCACAGGCCCGGGGGCTTTGAAGGATTCCACCTCGGTTTTGAGGAGTGTGAAATTTGCTTTAGAGAAGTTTTTCACTGTGGTTTTCTGGGCAGGGGGTGGGGTCGGTATATGAATATCCAGTGAGATTAGTTTATGGTCTGATCTTACCAGTGAGGGATACACTTCTGGTCTGGAGCATAGAGTCCCCATGTTGGTGATGATCAGGTCCAGTATGTTTTCCTCTCTTGTGGGAGTGGTAACAAATTGTTCCATAGCATTTGAGTTTATAAATTCTAGGAACCTTTGAGCTAGGGTGTTGTAGGTAGAGTAATGCTCCCAGTCTATGTTTGGGTAGTTGAAGTCGCCCAATATAATGGTGTTTGGAGAGACCTTCATATTTTCCAGTGTTCTCAGGAAGGCTGAGTGGGGTTCCTGGGTTTGGGAGGGTGGTCTGTAGCAGGCTATAAACTGGAAGACAGTTTTTACCCACTGTTAGTTGCACATGGATAGTCTCTGAGGCTTCGTGCTGTGCCACCAACCTGGAGGAGTGGGTATCTTTGATGAATATTGATACTCCCCCTCCTTTTCTGGTTCGGTCCAAGTTTTGGGGCCGAAAAACATGGTATGAGGTATAACCTGGTAGTGCTGGGGTGCTCTCGGGAGCCTTGAACCACATTTCTGTTACTGCGCAGATATCGATGTTCTCCATGATAAGGAGAGTTTCGAGTGCATGCATCTTGAGGTTTAGACTTCTGGCGTTGAGTAGCATATTACTCTTAGTTTCTTATCCCTTGTGATACCTATGGAGGTAGGTTTGTCTTTTGAGCCTTGCCTAAAAAAGGCACTATGGGGGTAGCAAGAGCCTTTGCCAATATTTGAAAGCCCAGGGGTGACAGGTGCAAGCCGTCCCTAGCGAAGCATCGTGGCTTGTCGAGCATGTCATCCCAGGCTGACAGGCATTGGATCCCCTTTGAATGACACCAATACTTAAGCCAATTGTTGAAATTAATCATCTTGTCTTCATATTGTGGCATCATTCTTGGTGAGGGTAAGATGCTACTCAAGGTCAGGGTCATACCGGCCTGGGCTACATGCTCAGAGAGCTCCTCTATGTCTTTTTTCATGTAGTCCAGGGATGTACGTCTCAGGTCATTTACACCAGCATGGATAATGACGGAGTCATATTTGTACATGCCTTGGAGTGACCTGAGTGCTTTGTGTTATGTGGCGGATCCTAGCGCCCGACAGGCAGCTCACTGTGACCTTCTTCTTGTTCAGCCTGGTGAGCGGGATGTCAGTGTGCCTGACGATAGAGTCACCTATTACAAGTGTATCAGGTGTGTTGTTTAGCCGTAAGGGCTGTGACTGTTCGGCACACTGGCTTTGTGAGCTATGTGTTGCACGTGTTTTGTTTTGGGGTAGCGGTTGCTTGGGTGTCTGCTTTGGAGGTCTCTGCTGCTTAGGCAGATTTTTATTTAGAGCCTCCGAGTATGTTTTTGTGTGTTTGTGTTTGGTTTGCTGTCGTGGTAGGTCTATGTGAGACTTCTGCTGTCGTGGTAGGTCTGTGTGAGACTTCTGCTTCTGACACCATGTCGCTTGTCCCTGTCTAACATAAATGACAAGTAGGCGAGGTATTTCATTTAGATGCTTTAATACATAGAAACAAATCAGGATGGATAGCAGCATCATAAAATACAAACGGACTGGCTAACAGACGGATCTTACATGCATACATACTTACATCTCAACAGCTTATTACAAAATGCCAGTCAGGCTCACAAGTGCTCAGTATTTATACACTTGTGCAAGCCCTTGAATAGCTTCTTAAAGGTACATACACACACATTGATCTACACATGGGAAGAGCCTCTCTTCTTTTGTTAAGGCTCACTGTACCAGGGCCGTTGCTTCCTCTGGTGCCTTCTTCAAAAGAATATCTCCATTTTGGAGGCAGCCATCTGGACTTCACTCCATACTTTCACCAAACATGCCCCTACCTCCTCCCTTTCCTCATGACCTTTGGTATTCTCCCTCATGTTAAAAAATACTGCAACAGAGGAATAGAAGGACATAGAATAGTTGTGTAAAATCTTACCATAACAATAGATTTCCTTCTTTTCACTGGTACAGTATTCCATCCCGCTCTCCTTACCCCAGACCAGACTTTGTTCTTCCTTTAATGTACTTAGCCTACATACTTCCCTTAGATGGACGTTCCTCATGGGACACGCAGTTCTGAGGATGGTGCGTGCATATGTCACTTTTATGGCCATCTGACAGCAGCCTACATGCGATGTACTAAGCACCCCTGTAGTAAAATTATTTTTGTATACTGGCTGATGTTGGATTGTTGCAGCAGGCAATTCCCCTCATGTTAAGAATACTGCAGTAGAGAAGAGAAGAACATCAATCATTATGGTAAGATTTTACACAACTAATCTTTCACAGTTACCTCTTTCTTCCCCATCACACCTCCAGCACTTGCCATCTACCTGAGGAAACATTCTTTGGTGTCTGCTAGAAGTATAAAAATGCCTGTGCAAACACTTCCAAGCAAAAATCCTAAGTCATCTAGGCTTTGTTGCATATTCGGGAGGCATACACTTGTCCTTCCATTGTTTCCTTGTGAATTGCTGATCCAACCTCCCTTCCCAATCTCTGCTAAACTCTTCTGAGTGATTCCTATAGTTATTGTGCGGTATTTTATATGCCCTACTAATTATCCCTTTTTTTAAGAGTAGCTTCTTTTCCAGATTCAATGAAAAACTCTTAGCAGAGCAAGTCTCTCATTTAGGATTCCCCTATCCTTTCCTCTTTGTCAGTACTCTTATCAGTCCCTGATTTGGAAGCAGTCTGTAACCTGCAGTCAAAATGTCTTCCAGACCTCTTCCCATTCTGTTACCTTTCCCGCTCTAGTTTGCTCTCAGTGCCTTGGTTCCTTTGCCAGTTTTCTCCAGTAAATTCCAGCCCCCTCTTGCCTATTCTTTGTACATCTAATTGCAGTCACCCCTGTCTGCAGAATCTTGTTTCTCCAGTCTTGCATTTGTTTAACTCTTTAAATACTTTCTGCTACTTTATGATTATATTATTCTGTATGGCAGTTGATATTCTCCTTAAGGATCTGCATACAAAATCACATTTTCTTCTTATCTGTTGAATTTCCCTGTTTCGTCATCATTATCCTTTCAACTTTGAATTTTAGCTTTTTGCTTGTGCCATGCATGTGAACCTTAACTGCTTAGCTCTAAAATATCCTGTCAAATCAGGTAATCGTAAACCACCTTGTTCTGTTGGAGAGGATCAACTTATCCCAGTTGACCCTTGCCCTCTTCCCCTCCCAGATAAAATCCTTCAACTCTTTATTAATTGCTGCCTATAACTTCTTCTCTGGTTGATAAAAATAAGCCTGACCTGTATATACAATTAAATGGACTAAAAACATTTTAACTACTTGTACTTTGCTATCCATATCTATAAACAAGAACTTCCAGTTTTTGTGTTATTTTAGTCTCTTCCCACATATCCTTAACTGCCTTAACAGAATCCCTTTTAACCCATACTCCTAAATACTTCATTTTATTCCATCCATCCATCCCTGACCCCCCCTTTTCCCTGCTTTTACACATGGGGACATTGTGTCATTTCAGCAGCAGCAATCATCTAGAGCCAGGGTTTACATTACTGCATGGCTAGCTCTGTCTTTGTTGTTGTTCCACGTCACAAAGTCACACGCACACTTACACCTATGGCCATTTTAGTGTGTCCAGTCTACCTACTGCATGTCTTTGGAATGTGAGAGGAAAACAGAGCACCTGGAGGAAACCCATGCAAACACAGGGAAGGCATGCAGACTCTGCATAGATGGCACCCCAACTGAGTATTGAACAGGGGAACTTCTTGCTGTGAGGTGACATCATTATCCACTGCACCATTTTTGTTTCCCCATAAATATAGAATATTGTTGAATAAATTTGTGTATGGGTACATAGGGTACAGTTATAGCCTTTGTTTTGTCTGCATTAATTTTATATCCTGAAAGAAACTTGAAACTGTCTCAGAATGATCCACAACACTGCAATATCCTTTTCTGGTTTTCTCAGGTACCAAATAATACCATCTGCAAATAAGCCAACTTTTCTTCATTACCATACCGATAATATCCTTGAATTTCTGAGTTCCTCATTTTCTTTGTTGTTATCTCTAAATGTAACACAAATAGCAAAGGGGAAAGAGGACCCCCCTGCCTGGTTCCTCTTTTCAGATACAACATATCAGACAGGAACCCTCACACTTTAATTTTTGCCTCTAATCCCTCATATATCCTCCTAATTAACCATGGTGCTGTGGTAGCGTTGTCGCCTCATAGTAAGACATTGACCAGTTCGACTCTCAGCTAAAGCGTCTTCTGCGTGGAGACGTGCGTGAATGGGCGTACCTTCGTTGAAGGTTGTGCATTAGGGCTGGCAACTCAGCACGTAAAAATCAAGTGCCAATCATTAGTGGACCGGAGTTCCGCTGTGGCGACCCCTAATCGGGAAAAGCCGAAAGACGCAACAACATTGTATCAGGGAATCCTAAGCCACGGTGGTGCAGTGGTAGCATTGTTGCCTCACAGCAAGAGGTTCTCCTGTTCGATTCTCGGCTGGAGCACCTTCTGTGTGGAGTCTGCATGTCCTTTCCGCAGTTGAGTGGCGTTCAAAAGATATGCGTGAATGGGCATGCCTTCATTGAAGGTTGGGCGTCGGGCTGGCATCTCGGCATTGTAAAAATCGACTGCCAGTCATTAGCGGACCGGAGTTCCCCTGTGGCGACCCCTAACCGAGAAAAGCCGAAAGAAAAACAACAACATTGTATCAGGAAATCCAAATGTTTCCCTTGCTGTACTCATAAAATCCCAGCTTACTCTGTTGAATGCTTTTTCTGCATCAAGACCCACCAACAATGGCTGTATATTTTGTTTACATTCTGCTTCCCTCTGGATCGTCATTATTCTATTAATATTGCCATATGTTTGCCTCCTGTCCACAAAAACACATTGATGCACATAGGTTTATGTCAGATGATCAAGTTTTCACAAACTCGAACTTCATATGGTTGAGACCATTGATTTTTTGAAAACTGTAAACATTTGTATGGAGATTGTTTTACAGTGGGAATAGGGGAATTTAACTTTTTCTCCACTGTGGTTTTAGCTACTATAACAAATGCTTTATAATCATGGTTCAAGATTGAAATGGTTCTATATGGAGCTGGGTCTGATGGGTCTTCACTGTCTTTAGATATTACAGCCACCACAGCTTTCTTCCAGGATGTTGGTGCTTCCCCTCCTTTTAAAATACTGTTAAGCAAAACCTTCTAGATCTTTTATCACTTTCTTTCATCTTAACTTCCTCAGGAATAACATCTATTCCTAGTGACTTTCCTGCAGACTGATCATATGTCACCTTTTTTATCTCCTCTCCTCCTAGCTTAACTGTTAATTGTTGAGCCTCATCTACCTCTAGCCGTGGCATACTTGAGTCTTCCATAAATATTTCCATTTTTAGTTTTTTCCTTGATTTTCACATTCCACTGCTTTATACACATTTTTCATAACATTTCTTATACAGGAACACAAAAATCTCTAGAGCTGTTTTTTTCTTGTTGTAGGTTCCCTAAGTTTGTCAGCAACCATTTCTGCTGTCTGTTGCCTAAATCATTGAACTAAGAATTTTTGTCTTCTGAGTTTATTATAAAAAAAAAAGGGTTTCTTAATAGCAGTAAACTAATGCATATTATTCAGATACTCCCTTATTTTCTCTTTAGCACTCTGCAGTTGTATCTGTCCTTGCTGTGAGATTCCCCTTATTCTGCAATACTTTAACCTTTGTCAACGCCTCTAAATAATTCTTGTTACTACTTAACGATATCTCTCTTTCTTTTATTTGTGCCATATTTATAAACTCCACTTTCATTTTACCCCACTTACTAGCTACTGTATTCTCTAATAGTTTCTACTAGCCATTCCTAAAATTCCTCTCTTTACAGGTAGGTGGGGAAGCACCAGTGTCTAATTTTAACTTCACTACCCTGCATTTTTCTTTGTTGTTATTGGTGCTTGATCTGAAGTAGTCATTGAATTTGTGTTGATGCTTTTAATTAAATGCACATGTTCTTGTGAAGTATAATTTCTGTCTAGTCTAGCCCAGTTGTAGTACCTTTAGGAGTAATATGTACATTCTCTGAGTTCCTGTTACTGAATTCACGTCTTCCATACCAAATATTTTCATAAGTTTGTTCAGAAATCTATAAATACTAAAAACAAACACTGCCACGGCTAGGAATCACTTCTTCAAACTTTTATTCACAAATTACAAATGATTGAGCGCTTTCTTCCCTACATTCAGGGATTTCATCAGAATCTACATTCATTCACTATTTCCCCATTAAATACTTTATTCAATCAGTGATGTCACTCAGAAATCTACCATCTTTTGTTACATTTTCCCTTCTATGTCCCCCACACACATTCTCACTGTTGCAGATAAGTTCCAGTTCCTACCTATAAGTAATATTCACTGCTGAAAGCTGATTATTTCTATCAAAATTTTCTTAAGCTCCATAATAACATTTTTTGGTGGAATTTATATACAACATGCCAGCATAATCCTTCTCCCTTGCCAGTAGCCCCTTACTACAACAAATCTACCATTACTATCTTTTCTTGCTTTTGTCACTGTTGGAGATCCTCTAGCAATTAGTGTAAGTACTCCACTTTTACTTTGTCCCTGCTTTTCTGCAGAATATCCATCCTTAAATCTTTTTTTTTATCAAATTCACATGCTTATAGGTTCATAGGTAGGTACTAGGCTGTCGGCCCTATGGCCCATACAAGCCTAGCCAAAAAATGTACCCTGGCTTTCGCCACCCAAGAAAATTATTTTCCTGTGCCCCTGTCGAGCAGAGCCACAGAAGTGATCCCCGGGGTGAATTTCCCATTTCCCATCCAATCATCAAGATTTTTCTTGAAGAGTGCTAATGAGGAGCTCTGTTTGACATAGATAGGTAGTCTGTTCCAGAGTATGGGAAGTCTCTGGGACAGGAATCTATCCCTCCAGCATGTTCTGTTTATTATGGTGACAAGGTTAAGGTCCCTAGAGCGTGTAGCTCGGAGGGATTGGGATTTCTTTAAGTGGAGCATGTCCAACAGCTCTGGGTTTGACATAGCTTTGTATGTTAGGCAGAGATCGCCCCTGAGTAGGCGATATGCGATGGAGTAAATCTGTAGTTTTTTGAGACGGTCTGCATAGGGCATCTGTTTGAGGCCAGTAATCCTCTTTGTGAGGTATTTCTGTGGTCTTTCCAGTTGTTGTAGATGTCTTGTGAGGTACATACCAAAATGGGCATTGTACTCTATAATGGGTCTAATGAGTGATGAGTAGAGTGGAACAATGACCTCTTTTTTTTCTGGATGAGAATCCTTTTGTGATGAGATGAGCCATGTAGAAGGATTTCCTGACCACTTTGGCGATGTGATTATCAAAGGAGAGACTACTGTCCACCTGTGTCCCAAGGTCTCATCACATTTTCGGCATTAAGTAGACTACCAGCTATGTGGTAGTTCATGGGTACAGAGTTTTTACTAAAGGGGATGACAATGCACTTTTTGGCATTGAGCTTCAGGCCATGGCTTTGACACCAGGTATCTGTCTCAGTGAGGCCCTTTTGTAGTTTGTCCACATCATTAGGAGTTTCGATTATGGCTCCTAGTTTGCAGTCATCTGCAAACTTTGTTAGCCAAAGACCTTCTGTGTTGGCCTGCACTTCAGAGAAGTAGATACCAAACAGGAGAGGACCCAGGACTGAACCCTGTGGTACTCCACTTGTCACTGGTCTGATGTCAGATTTGGAACTCGCTACTTTCACAGTGTGGGTTCTGTCCATGAGCCAGTTGGCAACCCATCTTCTGACATAGGGATTTATACCTAGTTTAGTGAGCTTATCTATAATTCCAGAGTGGGGGATGGTGTCGAAAGCCTTGGCGAGATCTAGATAAGCTGTGTGAACCATTTTACCCTCATCTATGGCTTTGGTGACTGCTTCAAAGAAGTCAATCAGGTTTAGGAGACATGATCTGCCTTTTACAAATCCAAACTGAGTAGGGTCCAGAGTTTGGCGATTACTAATGTCTTTGTTTATGAGTTCCACGATGATACGTTCCATGGCCCTGCAGACCAGGCTCGTCAGGCTAATGGGGCGGTAGTTCCCGGGGTCTGCCATGGCTCCCCCTTTGTGGAGTGGGATAACTGTCGCGGTGTGCCATTCAGTAGGTACAAAGCCTGAGGTGAGGCTATGATTGAACATGGTACTTAGGTAGGGTGCCAGTTCATTCTGTAGTTCATGTAGAACACAGCCTAGGATATTGTCAGGTCCCATGGATGCTGTGTTCTTGGCTTTGGGAGTGTGTTTTTTACCTGTGCAGCCGTGATTATAGGAACTTTGCATTCTTCCGGTATAGAGATGGGCCCTCTAGGGGGTGAGAGGGGCGTAAAGTTAGCACTGTGAACCTATCTGCTAGGATGTTAGCAATATCAGTTGGTTCTGTATATTTAGTGCCATTATGCTGTAACTCAGAGCAGATCTGAGTGTTCCCATTTAGATTCTTGACATAGCTATAGAATGCTTTTTGGTTGTCTTTAGAGTCAGTGACAATTTTGTTTTCGTAACTAGCTTTGGAGGATTTTATGAGGGATCTCAGCTTCTTACTGAGATTGACCAGGGAGTTCCTACAGTCATGGGATTTTACTCTTTTTTTGCAACAGTTTCTTTCTTTTGTTGTAGAGTTTGTTTATGGCAGAGGACCACCAGATTGGCTTCCTTTTTCTGGAGGATAACATCTTGGTTCTATTAGGGATAGCATGATCCATGCACTCGTGTAAGTGCTTATAAAGTGCATTTGTGTAGGATTCGGCAGTCATACCTCTATTGTCCGTCTGCATGGGTGTCATGAAGTTTGCCACTTCTGTCTTAAGAAGTGTGAAGTTGGCTTTTGAGAAGTTTTTTACGATGGTTTCCCTAATTGGGGCTGGGGGTGGGATGTGGATGTCTAGGCTGATTAGCTTGTGGTCGGATCTGCCCAATGAGGAATTGACCTCTGGTGTGGAACACCGGTTTCCCATGTTGGTAATGACCAGGTCTAGGATATTGCTGCCCCTGGTGGGGGTGTGAATAAGTTGATCCAAGGCGTTGGAATTTATGACTTCTAGAAAACGTTGAGCAAAAGAGTTGGTGCATGAGTAGTTTTCCCAGTTAATGGTGGGGTAGTTGAAATTGCCCATTATTAGGGTGTTGGGTTGTACCCTAATATTTTCCAGTGTATCAAGAAATGAGGAGTGTGAATCATGGGGCATGGTGGGGGGTCTGTAGCAAGTTACAATTTGGATTGCAGTCTTGCCCAGAGTTAGTTGCACTTGGATAATCTCAGATGCATTATGCTGTGCAACTAGCCTGGAGGTGTGGATATCCTTAATGAATATGGACACGCCTCCGCCTTTAGTGCTTCTTTCTGGGTTAGGTGGCCGAAAGGTGTGGTATGAATTGAAGCGTGGTAATGCAGGGTTGCTCTCTGGAGCTTTGAACCAGGTCTCTGTCACTGCACAGATGTCAGTGTTCTCCATTTTAAGGAGTGCCTCGAGTGAGTGCATTTTAAGGTTTAGACTTCTAGCATTGAGTAGCATTACCCTCAGATTTTGCTTGCTTGTACCTGTTACGGTGGTGAATTTGTCATTTGAAACTTGCCTAAAAAAGGCACTATAGGGGTGGCAAGAGCCTTAGCCAGTATCTGGAATCATAAGGGCGACAGGTGCAGGCCATCTCTGGCAAAGCATCGTGGACTGTCGATCATGTCGTCCCAGGCAGACAAATACTGGATCCCCTTAGAATGACACCAGAAGCTTAGCCAATTGTTGAAGTCAATCATTTTGTCGTTCTACTGTGGTATCATTCTGGGTGATGGCAGGATGCTACTCAGGGTTAGGGTCATACCTGCCTGGGATACAAGATTGGAGAGCTCCTCCATGTCTCTTTTCATGTAGTCCAGGGAGGTATGTCTCAGGTCATTCACACCAACATGGACAATGACAGTGCCATATTTGTACTTATTGTGGAGTGACCTGAGTGCATGCGTTATGTGGCGGATCCTGGCACCTGACAGTAACTTTCTCCTTGTTTAGTCTAGTGAGTGGAACATCAGTGTGCCTGACTATAAAGTCACCTATGACTAGAGTGTTGGGTACGTTGTTATGCCTTATGGGCTGTGGTTGAGTGGCACACTGAGTTTGTGGGCTATGTGTCATTTGGGTTGTGTTGGGGGGGTGGAGTTTGCTTGCATTTATGCTTTGGATGTCCCTGATGCTTGGGCAGGTTTTTATTGAGAGCCTCCACAAATGTAGGTGTGTGTTTTCTGTTTCTATGTGTGTGTTTTGGTGGAGTAGGTTTTGAGGGACTATGTGATGAGTGTGGTGTGGTGCAAGTGTTTACCTTCTGTCTTTCCAAATGTGTCTCCTGTACCATTACCATTTGCACTCTGCTTTTCTTAATATTATTCAGTATTGTTACCTTTTTGTTTATACCTGTGAGGCCATTCACCTTCTAAAATAATCCATGGGATTCAGCAACGCCTACACAAAGTGCACACCACTCTGAGCGAATAGACAACACAGACATAACTCACAGCTTCTTCCTCCTAATTTTACTTTTCCTACTGATATTCTTGCAGCTTTAAATATTGACAGGGATTCATAAAGGTTACCACAAAGTGTAGACTACATGCATACTTACTGTATGCTTTATGAGTGACTAGAAAGCACAAAATTGTGATAAGAATTTTCTTGATTACATATGGTGTACACTTACTGTAGGCTTTATTGAATCTGGCCCAGTATGTTTAGCGTAGTTATTAATCACACGTATTGTATAATACAGCTTTCTTAAATTTTTAAATATCTATTTTCAACTTTTGTATTGCATGCACTCACTAATGTTTGGCAGATTGATCTCTTATACAGTTGCTTCTTGTCATCTCTGTTTGAACCTGTCACATTTTACCATACTCATCGTTTTAATGAAAACCCTTGAACAAAAAAACACACACCCAGAACACCTCCATAACCTGTTAACTTAAAAAAGAAGCATGCGAAATTATGTACATCTTCAAATAATGTAGTTTAACCCTAATTGACAACTGCAAACATAGGCACAACTTAACCTAACATTATGGTTATCCATGCTAAGATACATGTTACAGCCTGTGCTAATACTTACACCAATTGATGTCTGTTCTTAGTGTCTTAGTGTCATTCCCCTCACAGATGTAAAAAACAGCTTGTACGCTTTCAGAAAACATTAAAAGTGTTCTGGCTGTTATTGCTTCCCCTTATAGTCATCTTATTTCCATGGAAACACAAGTACGAAATGTACAGCTCTGCCAAAGGAACACTTTTCATTAGTGTCCTCTTATTTGCTTGCTTACACAAAAATTTATTAGATTAAGCCAAATGCCTTAATGTAGACATTCACCTATGCAAAAGTAAGAGAGAGCATATCAACTCCACATGTATTATAACCTGTGTACTTTTGCAGCCCCACCGCACCCTCAACAACTCTAGATTACCGCATATTAACTTAAACATGCTTTTGTCCAACCTTTCTTCTATTTTTACATTGTAATTTGTACATTTCTTAAAGCTATAAAAGAAAAAAAAGAAAAGAAGGAAGTTGTTTACTGTAGTATCTTTATCATGTACATTAACTGAAATTACTTTATAACATGCAGTTTGTATCATGAAGTGTCGCACACAAGTTCTGTTAAGAACATTTTTTTTTACTTACCATTACTTTTCTTTTTTTTCCATCCTTCCCTTCTTTGTCTTCCCAAAAGGTTTATGACATGAAGTGGGTGCATATAAGTTTCAGTCCTCCATAGGTTTAAAATTCAGCAAAAGTTCAGTCTTTGCACTTTTTCTTGTGAAGTCATATATCACAAATGTGATTAATACTTTATAGTCTCACATTTATTCACTAATTTCAGTGTTGTTTGTCCTATTCCTATTAAACTCCATCTCCCAAACTCGGAGTCTGGTTCCAGTGCAAGGTACTCCCGATTCATCTGGTAAGGTCCTGTGCTTTTCTCTCATTTTCCTTTGGAACATTTGAAAAGGTTTCACTCGCAAAGTCTCTCTGTAAGATTTATTATCAGTAGAATGAAAAGCAGAGTCCCCTTTTATTTGATGGCTCACTTTTTGTTGAACAAATTTTTGTATTTCTTCATTAGCCTGTTTTGCATCAAAAATGACTAATCCTCCAGGAAAAAAAAATATTCTGAATACAGCTGGCTACAACATCTTGAATGTCACGCCTGCTTCTTGATATCATGATTGCTGGGAGAAGCTTGCTTCTTTTCTTTTGGTGTACAGTGAATAATAATTTTCCACAAGCAATCTGCTGTCTTCAGTTTTTAATACTTTACCGTTTTGCTACAGTTTTGTCAGGATCAATTCTTTCTGGTGGTATGATTGCATCTTTACTAATGCAGGTATTGACTGCTTTCTTGTGGGTGATTTTGGAGCATACATACAATGTGCCTTTTTCAGTTAACAAATCCTGCTCTGGAATACCAGTCCAGTTGCTTATTTGTGCTTTTATAAAATTAATACAATTTGTTCCTTCCAGTTTAATCTGAGGTTTTCACTGCATGCTCTGTCCTCTAACTGTACCATTTTGAAACCGTTGCTCTTGAGCTGGCTCATACTCAGCCAGCCTTTTTCATTTTGACCTCTGATTTTTTTTTCAGATTTATTAATTCAATAGCTGTTTAAAGCTTCTTACCTTTTTCCAATCTCTGTTATTTGAGCTGATATACTCCAATGTTTCATTCATTTTAATCAGCTCTGAGCACATTTGACTTGTGTTTTCCTGTAAGTTACTGGAAGCCATGTTTTGCATCAAAGCTGGAGCTTGAACTGTTTTTTGCTAAACAGCTGCAGGATTCTTCAATTTCTGGTTGATTTTCTTTCAGTCTCTCTGAGTTTCCTCTTAGCTGGCATCCAGGCAGTGTACTTACTCGGCTGTAACTGAATTTACTAAAACTTGAAGAGTTTCTGACCCTTATCTCTGTTTCTTTTTTTCGCACTGGGAGAGCTGAAGTCAAGATGTTGATCAGCATGAAACCATCTTGGAAGTGAGTCAATCCTTGTAGTAGTAATAAGTGGAACTTCCTTGAAGCATGTATCTAGTAACACCAACCACACATTCTTACATCAACTAAAACCTGGACAAAAGACGGCCTCTGCCTGTATATTTACATTAATGAAAACTATAAAACAATTTATAACAGTAGACCAGGAAGTAGAAATTTGGGTGGCACTATGCTAGTAATTCAGTTTAATTTTATCTTAACCTAGCAGGGCATACCACAGCTATGTCACAAGACAATTAAAGCCCAAACTGGATACTCTCTCCAAATTGCAGTTGTCAACCACCTCCATCTCACATAAGTGTGGTTCATATCCTACTGTCATCCTCCATCAATTAAATTCAGCAAACTTTTCTTTCAGTGTTCCCCAGTAGCATTATTAAAGACTCTATTACAGTAAGACTAAATGATCCTCAACTAAACTATATGCTTACATACACTAGGACTGGAACAGTTAATAAAACAATCTGCTTGGCCAGATTTATAAACAGGCAGTCATAGTGCAATAGCTCTGTTGTAACTAACATATTAAACAGGTACTTAATCTTGTCAGTTCTCCCAAACTCGGGCAGTAATCACTGCACATTCATCTCAGAATGGTTATTTAAAACTAAAACATATACTGTCATGCTCACTTCAGGAAGGTCTTTGTCTCAAAACAAGCCCCAGTACTGAATAATGGCTTATGCAACATAGGCCGCTCCCCTCTCTCTGTACACCTAAACTGAACCTGTTATCTGTTATGTGTTGCTTCTTTAGAGCTCTGTCAAAGAGACAGCAATCACTATTCCCAGTTTAGCTTGACAATGAAATTAAACAAAAAAAAAAATAAATCAAAGAGAGGGGCAACACCTGGCAGTAGGACCCCTCTGATCTAGACCTGTAGCAACAATTCATCACTTTAAGAAAATCCACAAGGATAAACATAATTACTGCAAAAGCCTTATATTTAACACTTCAGAACTCATCAACATCAAAACCTAAATTCTTTTGGAGGGAAGTAAAACAGCTGTCAGGCAACATCACAGATTCCTCAGAATGTTCTACTGGATTACATCAAACCCACAATAACTTTCCTAACGACTTTTGGAACTATCTTTTGTCAACCATAATAGGCATTATAAACCCTTTCCTTCCACAGAATGCAACATGGATGTAATCCACCCCCCACTCCACTCACTAGCCTCATATGCAGCCTCATTTTACTTCAAAGCTATAACTTCCAAGCAAACTAAGTAATTACTGTCCAAACTAAACTCCTCCAATGCTAGACATGGTATTTTAAGTCTACTTTCCTGAAATTATCAGCAGAAAAAATCTCAAAGCCTCTAACTAATAAATTCAACCTATCCCTAACTACTGTTGTGGTCTCACCTGCATTCAAACGTGCAGCTATTACTCTAGTGCCAAAAGTACATTCTCCAACTCATCTAAAAGACTACAGACCCGTTTCAGATCTGAGACTCATTAGTAAAACCTTGAAAAAACAATATAACAAAAGCTGTATAGTATATAAACAAGTAAGGGTTTCTGTGTGACCACCAGCATGATTTTAGAAATTCATGCAGTACTCGTACAGCCCTTTTCTCAAGACACTAATACCATTTACACCAGCACTAATGATGTTCTTTTCAGTGCTGGGGTTTGTGTTGAGATGGCACATGCCTTTGATACAGTTAATCATAGTCTTCTATTGACAAATTGCAAGATCTCAACTTTTGTTTAAAAATTATTTACAAGATAGGATCTTCCAAATC
The DNA here is from genome assembly GCF_019279795.1 of Protopterus annectens. NCBI lineage: Eukaryota > Metazoa > Chordata > Ceratodontiformes > Protopteridae > Protopterus > Protopterus annectens. Next base: position 189,925,453 of record NC_056726.1, read on the forward strand.
TACTCTAATATTTTTTTTTTCTGAAAAAGGAACACTTAACACTGGAGTTCCTTAAGGCCGTTTCCTAGGTGGTCTTCTTTTCTCCATATTTATTAATGACATCACACTAGAACTACCCAAACACAACATAATTATGTATGCTGATGATTGCTTATTACTTGAGGCTAGCTAAACCCACCACCAAATATTACAAGTTAGTTCACAAAGCTCTGTAAGTAAACACAGATCAACTTAACAGCACTAAGGCAAACCTTGTAATTTTCTGTACAGTTCAGATACTCTCATCTGTACCTCCTTTAGCCATTAAGTTTATTAAAGGTAGTTTCATTCCTAATGTAAAGCAACATAAATACCTATGTGTTACATTAGACTCCTTCCTAAACTTTAATACTCACACAAAATACACAACCAATAAAGTACTGAGACAAAATTATGTTGCATCTTTCAGCTTCTTATCCCAACTGCAGATGTGGCCATAGCCAAAAAAGAATTAATTCCAAAGATTGAATATTTCCTACCACTTATCTTCCTTCATTTACCCAGTGATACTCAAAACTATAAGCAACATAAAATGAGATATTTAGATTTGGTGCTCTAGCAGACCAAAATCATCACCACTGTGGTTTGTTAGAAAATGTACATTGGCTTCCCATTACTAATAGAGCTTTCTTTTTGCTTATGCGGTGGTGGTGCTGCGGTAGCGTTGTCGCCTCACAGTAAGTCATTGTCCTGTTCGATGCTCAGCTAAAGCGTCTTCTGTGAGGGAGACGTGCGTGAATGGGCGTACCTTCGTTGAAGGTTGTGCGTCAGGCCTGGCAAGTCGGTACGTAAAAATCTGCTGCCAATTATTAGCGGACCAGAGTTCCGCTGTGGCGACCCCTAACCAGGAAAAGCCGAAAGATACAACAACACTAATATTTAAAATGTTCATACTTGACTACTGCCCTTCACTCAGACGAATGTTAAAACTCTATTAGAAGCAGCCAAGATTGCACCCTCACTCTACTCAGACCAAGATTCCAACTAGCCATTGAAGAGTAAGCTTTCTGTAGAATAGGTTCAGCAAGTTATGTGGAACTATCTACCAGCAGAAAAAAAAAACCTGACACTTGCAGTCATTTAAGAAAAATCTTAGAGAATTCATTTAGAAGGAATCCTTAGGCACACTTGATGTTGCGATACTTGGTAAAGCCATTCAGTTACAACCCTGCACTTTCATTTTTGTAGCTGTCACAGTTTATTTTACTTCTGTATTAGCTTATATGTAGTGTTTCTTATACAACTATTAATTTATTATCTCTGTTTTTGTATAGCTTAAATACTATACTAAATGCCTTTGTCTGAAACCCTGTACTATACTGCATTGCATTTATGTCGGAAGCCATGTACTGTTTGGTCATTTTATACTTCTCTCTTGTACTTTGTATCATTGTGACTGAAAAGTGTTGTTAGACCAATTCAGTTACCTGATTTCAAATTTAAATGAATGAATAGATATAGCTCAGTTCAGAGTATTCCAGAAGGAAACTCTTGTTATCATGACCATATCACGGTTAATTTGCCTCTTAAACATAAGCAGATGCATTTAGCAGTTGATCATAGCACCTGTTAGACACGAGACATAAACTGCACAGTACAGTATGCTGAGATACAGTTCTCAGCCTTCTGTGTGTTGCAAATGAGGAACAATGCCTTTCAAACTGTGGAACAGCTAAGAATAGTTTAACCAGGGAGATCACAGAGTGGTTCAGATGTATTCCTTTTCTGTTTAATATTTTGTTGATGAAGCAATATGATTCAGTGTTATTAACTGTGAATTTTCTGCTTTGAAATTATAGCACTGTGAATGCGTGATAAGCTAATAGAGTCAGTACCTTTCTCTGATGTGCTAATGTTGTTGCACGGTCTCTCTGTCTCTGTCACACCAGTACAATAAGTAAGAGGCAAGATGGTGTTTTCTTTTTCTTTTTTTTTTGCCCTGCTTGAACAGAGAGATTCTAAAGTTAAATACCAGGAAACACAAGGTGCTGCATTTGGGGCAAGGTATGAGTGGATTAAAAGGGATCAGACTTGTACTTTCTGGTCAGGAAAATGGCCTAAGGATAGTTATCATTGTTGCAATCAATCATTAGTAGCAAACTGAGAAGGTAGTAGCCAAAGCCGACAGAGCACTAATGTCCATACCTGGTGGGATAGACTTAGGGGTAAGACTCAAGCAACGCAGAATTTTCAGGATCCAAGTAAAATGTGGTAGCGAAGTACAACAATAAATTAGGTTCCAGAGCTAGTGGGATAATTTGACTATTGCATATCTTATAAGAGATACAGTTTATATTAAGGAAGATGAGTGAACTCAGATGAGGGCTACCACATTGACAAGGGGAATAGAAGAAAGAATGCAGTAGAAGAGGCTGGATAAAATGTGGTTATATTCTCTTAGAACAAAGAATGTACTTGGCGAGGATGGACAACATAGGGTTATGTTCTCTTGAAAAAAAGAATGCACTAGGGGAACCAGTACATAATATGGTTATATTCTCTTGAAACTGGAAGGGAAATGGGGAGCATCATGTATGCATATAAATTACTGTGTGGGTTATATGAAGGAATTCAACTATAACAGGATAGGGAGGTAGAAGAGGGCAGAGCCTGCTGGTAGAAGGAAGCATCTTTAATGTACATATGAGGAAATACTTTACGGCTAGGATAGTAAACACATGGAATGTGCTTCATACATCACTGGTATGATGTAAAATCACTGAATCGTGTGCGCACTGGGCAGGTAAAAGGGTGGGTAAGGAGTGAGGACAGGACAGCTGCAGCTGTGATAACCATGCAAACTGTAATGATTTTGCTAGCAACACGCACAAGGGTGTGTATGTGTGTGCATATGTATGATGTTACAGCAATGCTAATACGCTGATGTGCCCAAGAACCCTTTAAAACTTAGAAACTGTGATCAGTATTGCCCGCAAATACCCATTATTGTATTGAATTGAATTGAATTCATAATAGCAGTTCTAAATTGTTCCAAAAGGAATTACCATTAAGTGCAGTGTTCAAATGGCTGGCATAGTTCTGTTGCAGAATTACAATTGTTTCTTTGTTCTTACTGCTGCATGCACTGTAGGACGTCCTGGCTCAATAAAAGCTTTTTCCCCTTATCCACCAAATTGCTGAACTCTAACAAGTGATTTCAGAAGCCATTCTGCTCTTTCAACCAATTCAATGAATATTATCTTGACTAATCGAGTAAATGGCATACTCGCTTGTCCATTTGTTATAAGATACACTATTAGTAGCATTCTTTAGTGCAATACCCAAATCTTCATCTGTCCTGAAACTTGAATGTGCAATATTCTATGCAATAATATTGCTTCACAGATACCTGTTAATGTGAAAATTCAAGTATGTGCAATATCTACTTATGCAATACCCTAAATGGTGCATTGTTGTACATGTAAGGCCTGTAAGTGTCTGTCTTAGTATTACTAAATAATAACTGTATGTATGTATGTATGTTTCTTGCACTGGGAATGAATGAACGTAATGTCTTTTAGTTGCACTATGTGCAAATCTATATGACAATAAAGTTTACTTTGACTTTGACTTCTCTTGTACGGCATGGTTTGTGAATGACAGTATCTGTGCACAGTTTTAAAATATTGCATAGTATTGCAAACAATACAACTGTTGCAGTGACTGCCAGAGTTAGTCAGGTGGCTGTCTTTTGAGTTTGTTCACTTGGGAGTAAAATTTATAGGTGTAGTAGAAGCAGAAGCACCTTTCTGAAGGTTAAGTAAAAGAAAATGTGAGGAGGGCTGATGCAAGTGTGATGTGTAAGGTAACTATAAAGGAAGACTGGGTTAATGTATGCTTTGCTCTGCTTCTTGTTTCTTGTTTGTAAGGAAAGTTTTGTTTGTGAGGAAACGTTTTCTAATTTTGTGTTACTGAGGATCACTTGTCTGTGACAAATAATGGCTTGTTGCTTTGGAGCACTACCTGGGTTTCATGATTTTTTGGAAATTATTGTGACTGAGCTCATCAATGATGTTTTAAGACCACTAGTTTCTCTGTTTTTTATTGTTTGTAAGGAAGCTGGCAATATTATGTTTTCCACCTAAAATGATTTCATAGTCCCTGTATCTCATGTTTCTGTTTGAAGTTGCTGTTATCTTTTATGGTATCATGCATTTTGACCTCTGATGTCACACCAGTACTGTATGATCTCTGATTTCAAGAAAGCAACAGAAATTAAAAAAAAAAAAAAAAGGTTCAGGAGCAAGCAACATGCACTCAGACATTAATAATATAAAGAGGGAAAACATTCATGGATGGGAGTCACAGATCAAGATGGGTCTGTTAGCTTCACTAAATATAATACCAACTAACTGATTATGTTGCTTTGTATCTTTATCTGTCAAGTTTCCTTTTATGACTTCATAATATCAAGTGCACAGGTAGTGTCAGACATCATGAAACATTGAAATCACAACGTAGACGTATGTAAAAAGGCGTGTTTGTGTGTGTACATATATATATATATATATATATATATATATATATATATATATATAGGATCCGCACTGTCTCCTGAACGACTGTTTTACTGAAAGTGAAATGGCCGAGGACACTTTCGCGAAAGTGCTTTTCACCAAAAAAGCCCTTTTGTGATGGCGTGCTAAAAAAAGGGAAAAACCTGGGGAAATGGATGTTGGTAAGATTGTGGCACAGTGGGGATAAGGGAATATTCCCTTATCCCCACTGTAGTGCGATCTCGGAGTGAGAATGTAAAGTAGGGTGGGTGTGGTGGATGCAGGGGGATTTGCCCTCCTGCATAAACGTGAGTTCTGTGTTTTTTTTTTTTTTTTTTTTTTGGTACACTTTAGCAAAGGTGCTTTTTCGGTGAAAAGCACTTTTGTTAAAGTGTGTTCGGCCATTTTGGTTTCGGTGTTATGGGTGTTTGGTAGATAGTCCTAGATCCATATATACATACATACACATACAGAGAGAGAGAGAGAGAAGGAGGGAGAGAAATTAAGATGGGGCCTGGAATCGTTTCAGTATTATAATGTTATGTGTTTGAGACATGGATGCCAAGAAATTTGCTCAAGAGGTGAATCTTGGCATCCATATTGAGAATGTATAATAATGGCTTAAGATCAGAGAGCCAAACATAATTCTGTGTAGTGCATGAAGCTTCATCTGTTCTGTGAGTTACAGGGAAAAAAAAAGCTCAAAGTGTTTTGCTGGCTTTCAAAGCTGGTAAAGCACTTAGCCAGTGCTGTCAAACAGACAGCAACATGTGTCTTGGGTCAGGGCAGGATTAGACTAAGTCAGGGACAGATTACAAACACACAGAAGGCAGGAAAAAAAAGCTGTTTTAACTTCTACCGATGATGTTTGCTGACCATCATCATCAGGTCTTAGTACCTAGCACGAGACCCAATCTTAACAACACTTCAGGGGTTGCTTAACAATTGTTAAGATTTGGCCTTGCAATACAGAAGTGCTTAACTACTTTGTCTTTTTCCTGTTATTGGAGCATAATCTCAGTACTCCATGCAGTATACACACACACACACACACACACACACACACACACACACACACACACACACACACACACACACATACAATTCAGGTGAATGTGACCCCCCCCTCTGGTTGTACTCCTTGTGCTGTGCATGGAAATCTACATAGTTGGCACATTCCTCCAAGCACAAGTGTACCACCTGTTTGTAGGCTACCATTACTTTGCTTCATGCTGTTGCAGTGCAGTCCATAGTAATATAATTTTACTTTTGACAGTGGCAGTTGATTGTTTAGTGTCAATTCCTAGTACAAGCTGTCCCTTATAGAGTTTGTTTCCATCTGCAGATCCTAACAGTTATTATTAAAGTAATTATAAGAGCTTCAGTTTCATTGTGTTTTTCTGTTTTGAAACTTCAGAATTTTTGTTTGAGCATATGTGAGAAGTAGATCCTTTAGTTTTGCACCTACTTTCTGAGGAGAGACGTTGCAAGTGTCAGAGAGAAGTAATAAGCATGCTAATTTTCCAGGCTTTTTAACACACCAAGACTTTAGGGCTTCTCACTAATGGATCATTGTTTTACAAAACATTATTCAGATATACAGAAGCTGCATATTTTTTTCTCAATGTATATATGTTTTAATTGGAAAATTATAAAGATCTATATAATTCTTTGCACTGATATCTATAATTACTGGCGCCAGAGGGTCTTGCACAGTATGTTCTGTCATAGCACATTTAGGCAGCATGCCACTCTGAACTTAACAGAGTCTGGTTTCTTTGTTACACTGTGCTGTGGAAATTTGGCATCTGTCTTAAAGTTGTTTTAAGCACATACATCATGGTAAAGCATTTAAGTGCCAAAATACACTTTGGAGGCAGGAAGCATGCACCAAAAATAAAATGGTCTTGCTGTGCAGTTAAAGCCAAAACTTTTTTTTTAAGTGTTTAGTGCAACTGTGAATCTTTCATTTTTAGCAGCTGCGAATAAAGTATGAGAACTATGTGAAAGGTGTTCTTTCTTCACACACGAGCGACTGCATTTGAGGCAGCATACCAAAATCATGTTTTAAAGATTCACTGTAATAATCTGTCTTAGTTTCAGTGGCAGATTGCTGTGAGCTTAGGTGCTTAAGAAGCAGCTTTGAAACTTGAAATTTTGAAGGTGTATATATTGATGTCCTTCTGTGTCACTGTTGCAGTATTCTTTACCCAAGGGCTCTCTTGCCAAGGATAACCCAATGTCCGGCCAGTATACCAAAGTATATAGATCTTATAGGCACCATACGTCACATTTATACTCCCTGTGCAAGGCATAGAGCATAAAGGTTGCAAACGGAAGGAAGCAACCAGTTCGAACACCATTACTGAACATTTGTCTGAACACCCTTCTCCTGTGCTGGTTACCAGGCTGCTTTCAGGTAAGTGCTCTGTTGGTATTTCTTCTTTCCTTTTTTCTGTTTTCTATGCTGTTTGTGTTCATGTTATCCAAAAAGGGAAAATGTCAGTGTGGGAAGAAGGTTCCCCATAAAGACCATTGCAACTATTGTCTTTTTTGCTTGGGTGCTTCCCATAACCATACGCAGTGCTCTGTCTACCAAGCATTTGTGCCCAAGACCTTACATAGTCGTCTCTCCTCCTCGTCTATATATCTTGAGAATCAATGACTTAAGCTGCTGGTGTTATGGCAGAATCTTCCCATCCTGAAGGTCAGCTGTCTACCAAGAAGGCGGCTAAAAAGATTAGGCCTAATCTGGTTGCTGTCCAGCTTCCCCAGGACATCTTTCTAGAGGCTAGTGAAAGCCCTGAAGATAGTCTGGTGCTTGCTTCAGATTCCTTTGGTGTGACCCTATTGGAGGCCGTCATGGATCCAAATTCTCTTTCGTACTGAGAGGATTTCCCTGTATTTGCACCTAACATAGAGGGGGGACCTTAACTGATAATTTTTGAGGGACCCAGGGGAATTCCTCAGAGTTTACTAAGGGATGAAATAGCTTACCACCATTACTGAAGGTTTTTCAGGTGGATATCCTACAGAAGAAGAAGCAGAAAACTAAACATATGCATTTCCCCTGTTGTTAAAGATCCCCAGTGTGAATGGCAGGATTTTACTTAGGATTTGCTTGATGGTTTAATGGCCCTGAAGCTTCCTCAAGGGGTGTCTGTTGTCCTCCCCCAGTCTTCCACTCCTGTTAAGAGGCTTTAGGAATTGAATTCCTTGGATGATGACGTGGATTCTGGAGAAGAATCTCTAACTTATTCTTCCCAAATTCCATCCCCTCTAAACTACAGTTCAGAGGAGAATGATTCTTTGAGCCCAGACTCCCCCTCGGAAGAGTTGTCATTCGAGGATATTATTACCCACATTATGGAATATTTTAAGTGGGACTGTTTTCAGGTCTCTGACATTCAGAAAAGGTACTATGAGCTCCTACAGATGGAGGCTCCCAAAGCATCAGCAGTCCATCCTATGTAGCTGCCCTTTTGGACACCTTTTCTGCTACCCCTGTAGCTTCTGACTTTCAGCCTCCATCTCCAAAGAAATCTGATAGGTTCTACAAGGTGCTTAAGGATTGCAAGTTTTCATATAAGTGCCCTTCTGCTGATCCTTCTGTGGTCTCTGTTTATTCTGACAACCTCTCTAAGTTGTTGCCATCTGCTAGGCACATTTCCTCTGATAAGGATGTTTGGGCCATGGAAAGGCTGAGCAAGAAAGTTTATTTATTTATTTTTATGCGTTTACTGGAAAAGTCCGACTTGCAACAAAGCCAATTTTCAGTGGAGGCCTGGGGATAAGTGCTCCAGATGCATGTCTTTGTAATGTGGGGGGAAACTGGAGCACAAAGACAAAACCCACACGAATGGCCTGAAATTAAACGCCAAAAAATGCATAGTCATACCCTTCGGGAAAAACAAGGTTACCCCTAGCTACCATATAGGTGGCAATCCACTGAGCACAGAAAAAGTCATCAGGGATCTGGGGACCCAGGTTGACAGTAGCCTTTCGTTTGACACTCATGTTGCTAAAGTAGTTAGGAAAACCTTTTATATCGCCCACCTGATCATGAAGGGATTCACATCTAGATCAAGGGAGGTCATCGTCCCCCTGTACTCATCACTCATTAGACCTATGATTGAGTACAATGCCCCGTTCGGTATGTATCTGACCAGACACCTGCTGCAGCTTGAAAGGCCCCAAAAGTTCCTCACCAAAAGGATAAAGGGTCTCAAAAATATGTCTTATGCTGCCCGACTGAAAGAACTCCAGCTCTATTCAGTCTCATACCGCTTGCTCAGAGGTGACCTGTGCCTGACATATAAGGCCATGTCAAACCCAGATTTGATGAATATGCTTCACCTCAAAAAATCTAGATCCCTCAGAACCACAAGGGCGGGAGACTTAAACCTTGACACGGTTATAAATAGAACGTGCTGGAGGGACAGATTCATCACCCAGAGACTCCCTATGCTGTGGAACAAAATCCCGGTACATGTGAGGCAGAGCACCTCGCTGGCCTTGTTCAAGAGGAATCTTGACCAATGGATGGGAGATCGCAGATATACCCCCAGGGATTACTTCAGTATCACTGCTTGACAGAGGCACAGCAAAATGATAGGCATAGTTTTTATTCAAACTAAAGGGGTGGCGAAAGCCACATAACTATGGGCTAGGCTTATAAATGCCCTTGGGCAGACAGCCTAGTATGAACCTATGAACCTATGAATGCAGGGAGGACATGCAGCCTCTGCACAGAAGGCACCCCAGCCAAGAATCAAACTGGCGACCCTCTTGCTGTGAGGCGACAATGCAAACACTGCAGCACTGTGCCATCCCGTCTTTTAGGACCATTAATTACCAGACTTAAATAATGAGGTATGCTTTGGACATACTTTCTCAGGTGTCTAAGGTGGTGTCTAACCTTCCTGATTCTGATGGATAGGCTTCTGTCCTTTCTCTGTTGGGGTCCACTTCTCAGGTTGCCTATCACTCTACAAAATGCAGCTGATGCCTCTTCCAGGCCTGACTGCTTTCAGTTCACTGATGAGGCATTATTTTTTGCTACGTCTTCAGGCTTTACCCAAGTGTATTAAGGCCAAGTTCTTGGATGCCCCTCTGGATAATAAAAATTTCTGTGGGACAGCTGCTGCTGACTTAAGTCCTTCCAGAATAAGGGTAAGGCCCTGCAGGAATTTGCTTAGTTTTTGCCTCCCCTATTCCTAAATTCCAGAGAAATTATACTTCTAAGTGTGCCTTTGTTTGTAGACAGACTTGCCCTCCTCTTAAAGGTAAGAACGGTTCTAGGCATGTTCATCCTGCTAAGCCTACTCAGACTCCTCCTTTCCAGGCATCCTCTTTTCAGGACAAGTCCGCTTCTATTTGATGCTTGGCCATCTCTCTGTTGGCCAGGTCCCCTTGTCTCTCCACCTTTCTTAATCTCTTCCAAATTGGCATCAGGTCAGTTCAGACTCTTGGGTGCTGTCTGTTATGCATCAGGGATATTTCATGGTTTGGAAATCACTTCCTCCTTTGCAGGTATTCTTTAACCTCCTTGAGAACAGCTTCCAGAGTTCTGCAATCCCTTCTGAATCAGAGCGCCATTCAGATCATTCCACCTGCCAAGGTGGGGAAGGGGTTTTATTCCAGAATGTTTTTGGTTCCTCAGAAGGAGGGTACATGGAGACCAGTTCTGGCTCTTTCTCTGCTTAACACTTTTCTCAAGGTTCCTTCTTTTCAGATGTTGTCTCTTCAGACTTTGATTTCGCTTCTTCTTCCCCAGACCTTTTTGGTTTCTCTGAACCTCAACGATGCATACCTTCACATTCCTATTCACCCTGTCTTCAGTAAATTTTTACGTTTCTGTTTCTTCCTTGTATTTTCAGTTCTTTGCTTTGCCCCTTGGCCTTTCTACTGCCCCAAGGGTATTCTCCAAATACCTCACTCCTGTCATTGCTTTTTAAAGGGTTCAGGAGATACAGATTTTTTTCCTTATCTAGAAAACGTGTTCATTCAACCTCCTTCTCCCAACAGTCTGTTGCCTAGATGTTCTTCGTCTCACATTGCTGCAGTCATAACCTGTGGGTAGTCCGCTGTCCTCGGTTGGCCCGAATACCAAAGAATTAGGCTGGCGTCGGTCATGGTCGCTCGGAGCTGACGTCAGTGCGTAGTAGTACTTAAGCGCATGACCGACGTCATATCCTCAGTCTTTCTTGCTGCGTGGTCCGAAGCAGAAGCAGCGTTTGCAAGTGCCGTTCGGCGTTCTGAAATTTTCAATTTCGAGTTTCAGACCGAAGACCAAGTTGGGCTGAGTACCCCGTTGGGGAAAAATTTTTGTCTTTTCTTGCTTCAGTTAATCCGGATGTCAGAAAAAGTTAATAATTGTATTTCTTGTGGGAAACAGATACCTCATAGGGACTACCATTCTCTCTGTATTACTTGCTTGGGGCCTGAGCACGCGTGAGTCGGGTGTACTGCGCTAGATTTAATAAACGCACCATTAAACGTAGTTTAGACTGTGCTAGGCTTGTTTTGTAACTACAACATGCCGTCGGATCCTCCGCCCGCTTCCACAAAGAAACGAAAAGATAAATCTTTAAGGTCTAAACCGGATGAGTCGTCCGTTGCGGACGCCGGTTCTATGGAAACCACGGTTGAATCTGTGGATCCAGCCGAGGTCTCGGCTGAATCCCAGGGGGAACCATTACTATTGCAGGAGTTGGCCTCTCAGGAAGTAGGCCAGGCCGAGGGTGCTTCTCAAGTATCTGTAGTTCCATCCTTACAAAAGGTTATTAGGCCTTCTACCTCAGTGACTAAAGGCCCTGCTAAGGCTAAACCTGGTCCTTTTGGTACGGGCCATAGCCCTAGTTCTTCTGGTTCTGTTCCTAAAAAACATATGTTGAAAATGGCAGAAGATTTGATTACTTTGATTAGGGGTTCTATGCCCCCTCCTGAGAAGAGGCCTAGGGGGGGAGACAGATTTAGAGGGAATAGAGCATTCTTCAGATTACTCTGAGTCATCAGCTGAGGAGATTCAGGATTTTCCTTCCTTTTCAGATTCGGATGCAGAGGATTCCTGTCCTTCTGCTTCACCTCCAGAGGATTTTTCCTTCTCTGAAACCTTGCATTCCATGAGGGAGCATTTCAGGTGGGAAGGTCAGGATTTTTCTGATTCTCGTAAGAGGCTGAGGGAATTTTTGTTTTTGCCACAACATAGACCTTTGGCTATTCCCCCTGTTTTAGATGTTGTTCAGGATGTTTTTTCTGAAGCTTCACTTAATCCTGATTCTTTACCCCCTGCCCCTGTCAAGCCAGACAGGTATTACAGAGTCCCAGAGGCACATAAATATCTGTATAAGAGTCCTAGGGCTGACCCGGAAACTATTATTCAAGGGCCGAACGGTGTCAAGGCTTCTGTGGTTAAGAATCCAGTTCCTTTGGATAAAGATTCTAGAGCTTTGGATAGGTGGGGAAAAAAAGTGTACACCTCTTCTACGTTAGCTATGAGGGCTTTAAATTGCCAGTTTCATATGCTGAAGTATCAGAACTTTCTGTTAGGTCAATTGAAATCTAAGGTAGATGCTTTATCTGAGGGTATAGAGTGTAAGGAATTGCAGGACTTGGTTCATGCTTCAGATCAAGTTGGTAAACATTCCTTGCAGTGTGGCTTCGATGCTCTTCAGGCTTCTTCCAGGGCTGCTACTGGGTCAGTTATTCGTAGACATGCCTGGCTTAAGGATCAAAATTTGTCAGAGCATGTGAAAGCTCGGATTCTGGATGCTCCTCTTCAATCTGAAGTTCATTTTGGTTCCCCTGTGGAGTCACTTTTGAAAAAGATGGAAGAAAAAGCTAAGTCTATGCAGACGGTTAAGGATTTTTTGCAAGTGCAGCCTCCTAAGTTTAGCAGGAATTGGCCTGCAAGAGGATGGTCCTACCCTTCTTCAGATTTTCAGTCTAGGGGCAGGTCTAGACGTAGTAGGGGTAGGGCTCAAGCTCAGGGTTCCTTCAGGCCTAGGACTTGGAGTTCTCCTGCGCATTCTTCTGGTGAGGGTAGGGGTCAGCCTTTTCGTAAACAGACCCAATGACCTGTATTTTCAGCTGCCAGACCCTTCTTGTCTGGCAGCTCCTCTAGGGGGAAAGTTGGCACTTTTCAAACAAAATTGGCATTTGGTCACCCAGGACAAATGGGTGTTGGACATAATAAATCGAGGCTACAAGTTTTATTTCCACACTTTTCCTCCTTTCAAAGGCATGCCAGATGTACCTCCTCAGCAAAGGCTGGAGGCGCAGGAACAAATCTCTTTGCTTTTACAGATGGGAGCAATCCAGGTGGTACCTCCGTCAGAAGTAGGCCTAGGGTTTTATTCTCGTCTTTTTCTAGTGCCAAAGAAAGGAAACACTTGGAGGCCAATTCTGGATTTGTCCATTCTCAATACATACCTAGACATTCCAAAGTTCAAGATGTTAACTTTACAGCAACTTCTGCCTATGCTAGGCAAAGATCACTGGATGGTAACTCTGGATCTCAAAGAGGCCTATCTTCACATTCCTATCAGGCCCAGCAGCAGGAGATTTCTGCGATTCCGGGCTGGTACTTCTCATTATCAGTTCTCTGCATTGCCCTTTGGCTTATCTACTGCGCCCAGGGTGTTCACAAAGGTTCTGGCCCCTGTAATAGCGTTCTTCAGACAGAGGGGAATTCAAATTTATCCTTATCTGGACGATTGCCTGATTCTTGCTCAAGACAAAGACAAGTTACTTCAACATCTACAGTATGTAATGGCAGTTTTAAGGTGCCTAGGGTATTCTGTGAACAAAATAAAGTCCAGTTTAGTACCCTCTCAAGACATGTGCTTTCTGGGTGTAAGGCTGAATACAGCCACTCAGATGGCTTTTCTGACCCCGGACAAACAAAGAACTCTTCACCTATATTTCCAGCAATTATCAGTACTGTCCAGGCTGACTGCAAGGACAGTCCTACAAGCCTTGGGGTTCATGGCATCTTGCATTCTAGTACTTCCCAATGCCAAACTGCATATGAGGAAGCTTCAATGGTATCTCAAAACTGTATGGACTCAACACTGCCACGATTTGGACACTGTCATTCAGATAATACCTTGCATCCAGAAGGAATTCTTGTGGTGGGCACAGGAATGTCACCTAAACAAGGGACTCTCTGTGATCCGACCAGAGGCGAGTCAGATCATGACGACGGATGCCTCAGAACTGGCTTGGGGAGCACACTTCAATGGGAAATGGATTCAAGACACGTGGCCTCCCAGACTACAGCATTTGCATATCAACATGAAGGAGATGCTAGCAGTTCAGTTTGCTCTGTTGGCTTTCAAGGGTCTACTTCAACCAGGACAGGTGTTGATTCGAACAGACAACACTACAGTTATGTGGTACATCAACAAGCAAGGGGGAACCCATTCTTACCCTCTTTGCAGGCAAGCAATGATTTTGTGGGAGACTGCTCTGAGTCTGCACATCACTCTTCAAGCTCGGTTTCTACCAGGAGCACAGAACTCCCTAGCAGATGTATTGAGCAGACATATTGTGGACCCCCACGAGTGGAAATTGGATCCTCAGGTATTCCAGCAGTTGACAATAACTTGGGGAACTCCAGACATAGATCTGTTTGCTTCTCCTCTAAATTTCCAGTTACCAAAATTTTGCACAAAGATGTTTCACCCAAAAGCTTGGAAAGTGGATGCTCTTTCTTTCAGTTGGAACAACCTTCACGTTTATGCCTTTCCTCCTCTGCCTCTCATTCCAAAGGTACTCTTGAAAGTCAGGAGGGACAAGCCTCATATGATTCTAATAGCACCAGATTGGCCACGTCAGCACTGGTATCCTGTATGGAGGAGTTTAATTCAGGAGCCTCCTTGGCCTTTACCACAGCTTCCTCACTTGTTGTCCCAGTCAAGCAGTCATTTGCTCAATGTCAGAGTGCAGTCCCTACATCTAACGGCCTGGCGAATTCTGTTTTAGAGTCTGTGGGATCTCAGCTTCCTCAACAAGTTTTAGATGTTCTATTGGAAGCTAGGCGGCCTAGCACCAGAAAAGTTTATGCTGATAAATGGAGGAGATTTTTTCTTTGGAGCACAACAAAGGGCTTTGATGTCTCAGTACCAAATTTGAGTTTTACACTACAGTACCTTACTGAATTACTGGACAAGGGTTTGTCATTTTCCTCTGTGAAGGTTCATGCTGCAGCCATTTCTGCTCACTATGATTGTGACCCTCCTTTATTTTCTCACCCTTTGTTTAAGCAATTTCTTAGAGGCAAAAATATAAGACCCAGAGCTCCTACTCCTTCCTGGGATCTCAATTTTGTGTTGGAAAAGCTTACTTTGCCTCCTTTTGAACCTGCAGCTACGTCTGAATTAAAGTTTTTGTCTTGGAAGACTGCTTTTTTGTTGGCCGTCACTTCTGCTAGGAGGGTATCTGAATTGCAGGCCCTCATGGCAGTTGAACCTTTTCTGATATTCCATAAGGATAGAGTTTCTATGCATTTCAACCCTACCTTTATGCCAAAAGTGATTTCTAATGTGGCTTTGAACCAGTCTATCCATTTGCCTACTTTTTATGCTGATCCCCAAAATAAAGGGGAAAAGGTCTTGCATTCGTTGGATATCCACAGACAGTTACGTTACTATTTGAGCAGAACTAAGGAGTTCAGACAGACTCAACAGTTATTTGTTACTTTTGCTTTGAGTTCTCAAGGGAAAGCTGTTTCAAAGCAGACTATTTCTAAGTGGATTGGTAACTGTATTGCTTTTTGTTATTCTCATCATGGGAAGAATGTCCCTGCTGGGATCAGGCCTCATTCCACTAGGGCTACTGCTACATCTACTGCCTTTTTGAGGGGTGTAGCTACTAAAGATATTTTGGAAGCAGCTACTTGGAGTTCAGTTCACACTTTCACCAAGCATTACCATCTCCCTCTTTATTCCAAGTCCAGGGCTGGGTTTGCCACTGCAGTCTTACAGGGCATGTTAGCAGCCCCTAATGCTTTTAGTTTGCCAGCCTCCCGTTTTCCTTTGCTTTGGGATTCTACCCACAGGTTATGACTGCAGCAATGTGAGACGAAGAACATAGTACAGTTTTGTACCTACCATAAATGTAGATGTTCGAGGATCCACATTGCTGCAGTCCTATTTTCCTCCCTCCTTCCCCTCTATTGTTGGGGTTGTTGTTGTTGTGGTGGTATTGTTGTTTTTTGTGCCTTTGGGATTATTGTTATTTTCCCCTTTGTGGTTGTTGGGGCATTTTCTTTTTTAAGGCATTCTGACATCTGGGGCAAGAAAGACTGAGGATATGACGTCGGTCATGCGCTTAAGTACTACTACGCACTGACGTCAGCTCCGAGCGACCATGACCGACGCCAGCCTAATTCTTTGGTATTCGGGCCGACCGAGGACAGCGGACTACTCACAGGTTATGACTGCAGCAATGTGGATCCTCGAACATCTACATTTATGGTAGGTACAAAACTGTACTTTTTTTTTTACCATTTCTTTCTATGTCTGGGGTTCACCATAAACCTCCAGAAGTCAGTCCTGATGCCTTCCCAGGATCATGTTTTCCTTGTATGCAGGTGTCAGACTATTCTCTTGCTGGCATCTCTCTCTGCTCCCAAGGTTCTGTGTCAGACTACCTTTTTCCAGTCTCTTCTTCCTCTTCCCTGTATCACAGCCAGGAAATTTCTCATGGCTCTTGGATTTATGACTTCCACTATTCCCATGCTCTCTCTCACCAGACTCCATATGAGGAAATTTCAGTGGTATCTCATATCGGTGTGGCTTCAACATTACCACCCCATAGAGTTCCCTGATGTTCTTTGTGTTTCACTGTTGCAGTCATCACATTTGGGTTATCCCTGCCAGGGTAGCTCTCAGCCAGCCTGAATACCAGAGGCTTAGTATTTCTGCGTCGGTTGCTGTCGCTTCAGGACTAATGTCAGGTCGTCAGTAGTATAAAGTACGGCAGCTGACACCATTACATCAGTCTTTCTTGCTGAGGAGCCTGAAGCAGAAGCAGTTAGCATGAGTGCCGGCCGCTACCTGAGTTTCATCTTCCCAATTGAACTGAAGTCTTGTAAAGCTAATACCCCATTGGGGATCCTTTTTTTCTTGCTCTAACCGATGTCAGAAAAAGTTAACAATTGTCTTGCCTGTGGATAGCAAATACCACACCGAGACTTTCATTCTTACTGCATCACTTCCTTAGGCCCAGACCACAACGTCCCTCGCTGTCGCTTTTGCGCTTTAACGCCAGAACTATACGTCGTTGGGCCCTTATTGTAGCTAGATATTTTCACTTACAGTCCTCAAATTCCGATATGGCTTTGGTAAGCCATCTGACAGCAGATCGTCTGAAAAAAACATAAGGATAAATACAGAGACAGGCTACACAGGTCCAAACCTACCGACAATGCTTCCATTAAGCTAGTCATCACTTCTCCAGTCCTCAGTGAGGCACTTTTGCAGTCCCTGATGCCTGCTTCTGTGGATTCGCAGGCCGCTACCGAGACCCTTTTGGAGTCCGGTATGCCGCAAAACTCTTATTCGACTAAGGATCCTGTGGTTGTCTCTACCTTGGATGGGTCTGGAGCCACTGAGCAGGTACCGGCTTCCAAGGAAGTACTTTGCACTACCGATTCTCAACACATAACAATGACTTCTTTCACATCTACTGTTCTTTTGAAAACTACTGAGTTTCTAAGACCCAGGGTACGAACCACACCCAAGAAACCAAAGACCCAATCTCAGTCACCTGCTTCCTTGCCTCACTCTCAAATGCTTTAAATGGCAGAAGACCTTATCATGCTGATCAGGGGAAGTCAAGCCACCCCTTCCAAAAGAAAAAGAGATCTGTCCCCAGTAGTTTTATCTGAACAGGAGTCTGATGACTCTGATGCATCTGAATATGAAGACATGCAACCCATCTCTGCTTATGAGGATTCTGATGCAGAGGAATCCATTCCTTCAGCCTCTCCACCCGAGGACTTTTCCTTTGGGGAAACCCTTCATACCTTAAAGGAACATTTCCAATGGGAATGTCAGAACTACCTTCAGACTAAAAAGAGACTCAGAGAATTCTTAAATCTTCCACAGCACAGACCCCTGGCCATTCCCCCAGTCCTGGATGTTGTGGACGTTGTTTTCATGCAATCCAGTTTGACTCCTGACACCCTCCCTCCTGCTCCCAGAAAACCTGACAGGGTATTACAGAGTCTCTGACTCACACAAATTTCTTTTCAAAAATCCTACTGCTGACCCTGAGGTAATTTCTTAAGGGCCTAAAGGAATTAAAGCAACTTCTGCTAAGAATTCCACCCCCTCAGATAGGGATTCCCGAGCACTAGACAAATGGGGTAAAAAAGTATGCACCTCTGCTACTCTTGCTATCAGAGCACTAAACTGTCAGTTGCATATGCTAAAATTTCAGCAACATACCATGGAACTCCTCACACAAAACGTGTCTTCCTTTCCTGCTTGTGCAGAACATAGAGAGTTACTAGAGTTAATGCATTCTGCAAGTTAAATAACTAAGCACACCTTACACTGTGGTTTTGACAGCCTAGAAGCTTCTTGCAGGGCAGCTGTCACCGGTTCTGTCCTTAGAAGGCATGTTTGGCTGAAGGAACAGCCCTTACCAGACCATTTCAAATCTAAATTATTGGCTGCACCCTTGCACAAAGACGACTTATTTGGCACCAAGGCAGAGGAGGTCTTAAAAAAGATGGAAGACAAAGCTAAATCTATGCAGACAGTTAAGGATTTCCTACAGGTCCAGCCACCCAGGTTCAGCAGGCATTGCCGCTCCAAGCACTGATCCTTTCCTGCCCCCACCAGGTCAGTTCAGCCCAGACCCTGGGGAAGCAGACCCCCCAGACAGCAGCCAAAGGGAATGCAGAGATCAAAGCAGTGGAGTTCCTCCACTTCAAAATCAGGGAGTTTAAATCAGCCCCTCATGGTAAGACCTCACAATGACTCTCCCCCACCCCCTCCCTCTGCCCACCTGCACTTGCCCCTAGGAGGAAAACTCTCCTTCCATGCCAGTACCTGGGTCACCATTACCAACAACTGCTGGGTCCTCAACATAGTGTCCCAAGGATACAGATTTTCTTTCCACACTCTTCCTACCCCAGAAGGGTTCCCAGATCTACCTCCAAACCAGTGGGCAGAGGCGAAAAAGCAAGTCCTTTCCCTATGAGGGCAATAGAGCACATCCATGCAGAACAGATAGGCCAAAGTTTCTACTCCAGACATTTCCTGGTACGCAGAAAAGAGGGAACCTGACACCTCATCCTCGATCTATCCATTCCAAACACCTTCCTGGTGATACCAAAATTCAAAATGCTCACCCTCCAGCAACTGCTACCCATGCTCTCCAAGAATGCTTGGCTAGCCACCCTAGACCTAAAAGAGGCCTACCTCCACATTCCTATCAGGGAATCATGCAGGAAATATCTGCGTTTCAGGGCAGGATCTCTGCACTTTCAGTTCTTTGCGCTTCCCTTTGGCTTATCTGCTGCTCCCAGAGTTTTCAGAAAATGTCTGGCTCCCGCCATTGCCTTTGGAAGACAAAGGAAGATCCAAATTTACCCATACTTGCACGACTGCCTAATTCATGCAGACAGTCAGGAAAAGCTGCTCAAGCACCTGGCCTTTCCCTACTGAAAAGAAATCCAAACTAGTACCTACCCAAAGGATTATATTCCTGGGAGCAAGCCTGGACACAGCATCCCAGATGGCATTCCTTACACCAGAAAAGCGAACTTACCTGATAGCCTCCTTCTCTCAACAAGCCACCAGACCCCAGTTATCTGCAAGGAAAATCCTGAAAGCTCTGAGGTTCATGGCATCTTGCATTCTACTCATTCCATATGCCAAACTGCATATGAGGAAACTTCAGTGGTACCTAAAAAGCCCTTGGTGTCAACACTCTCAAAACCTGGAAACTCTTATACCAGTGATACCTTGCTTAAGGAAAGATTTTCTTTGGTGGTCAGCAGCATGCTCCCACAACAAGGGACTACCTTTCTCACCATCCCCACTGCCCAGACCCTCACCACAGATGCATCAGACTATGCCTGGGATGCACACCTGGACGGCAGGTGCATACAGGGCCAATAGAGCCCACGGCAAATCCATCTGCACATCAACCAAAAAGAGATGTTAGCTATCCAACATGCATTGATAGCTTTCAGGCCCCTTCTCTCCCCAGGGGCTCTCCTGATCAAAATACACAACACCACTGTGATGTGGTATATCAGCAAGCAGGGAGGGACTCACTCCTACCCACTATGCAGGCTGGCCATGACACTTTGGCACACAGCCTCTGCCATGTAACTCTACCTGTTAGCACAATTCCTGCCTGGCTGTCTAAACTCTGTGCCAGACCACTTAAGCAGAAATCTTCTGGACCCACACGTGTGGCAGCTAGACTAAAGAACCTTCACCCTAATAACTCAGAAATGGGGCATCCCGAAGGTCGACCTCTTTGCATTCCACACAAACCATCAGCTCAGCAAGTTCTGCACCAGGGAGCATCACTGCATGGCTTGGAAAGTGGATGCCCTATCCTTCCCCTGGGTCAGTCTCTGCATTTCCCCCACTACCTCTCATCACCAAGGAACTGCTCAAAATAAGGGAGGAAAAACCAAGGACAATTCTGGTTGCTCCAGACTGGCTTTGCCAGCACTGGTACCCACTGCTGCATAGCCTGTCCCCACTGCCACCATGGCATCTTCCTCAGAACCCAACCCTCCTAACCTAGAGGGAAGGAGAATTCATGCATCCCCAATTGCAGACCCTCAATTTTGCAGCCTGGCTTATTCCCTGACCACTGATCAAGCTGCCAATCTCATTAAACATGTTCTAGATGTTAATGCGCGAGGCTAAATGCCCTAGCACTAGAAAGTCTTATGCTGACAAATGGAAAAGGTTCTGCACCTGGATTCAGACTAAGGGAGCCGATACAGCACAGCCCTTCCTACCTCTCATCCTGGATTACCTAGCTGACCTGCTACACAGTGGTCTCTCCTTTTCCACTATTAAAATTCATGCCTCTGCTATCTCTGCTCATTTTCACACTGAGCACCCCGTTTTCTCACACCCTCTGATCAAACAGCTCCTAAGAGGGGCGAGCAACTTGAGGCCACCCAGAAGAGCACCTACTCCAGCTTGGGACCTGAACTTTGTGTTGGAAAAGCTCACCCTGCACCCCTTTGAACCAGCATCTTCAGCAGAGTTAAAGTTTCTTTCCTGGAAGACAGCTTTTCTTCTGGCCATCACTTCAGCCAGAAGAGTCTCCGAGCTACAAGCACTCATGGCTGTAGAGCCCTTCATCCTCTTCCATGCTGAAAGGGTGTCCCTCAGGACTAACCTATCCTTCATGTCCAAAGTGGTGTCCAGTGTGGCTCTCAACCATTCCATTCATTTTCCCACCTTTTTCTCTAACCCACAAAATAAGGTGGAAAGGATCCTGCACGCTCTAGATGTGCACAGACAGCTCAAATTCTATCTGGACAGGACTAAATCATTCAGAAAGACTGATCAATTACTGGTCAGCTTTGCTGCAGGGGCAGAGGGCAAAGCCATCTCCAAACAAACCATTTCCAAATTGATAGCATACTGCATCTATTTCTGTTACAAGCAACACGGAAAACCTCCCCCTAAGGTGGTCAGGACTCACTCTACCAGAGCAGCCAACACCTCTGCAGATTTCCTCAGAGGAGTCCCCACAGGGACATCCTGGAGGCTGCCACCTGGACATCTGTTCATACTTTCACCATGCATTACCACCTACCTATCTTCTCCAAATCCAGGGCAGGCTTTGCCACTGCAGTCTTGCAGGGCATCCTAGCCAGCCCCTAGTCTCTTTGACTGCCTCCACCCTTTTCCTCAGCTTTGGGAATCAACCCAAATGTGATGACTGCAACAGTGAAACATGAAAAACATAGTACAATTGTGTGCACTTACCATAAATGTAGATGTTTGAGTGTATTCACTGTTGCAGTCCTGGTTTCCCTCCCTCCACCCCCCTCTTCTTTCTCTCTCTCTCCTTACAAGGAACTTTTTGGTATTTACTTTCTACTGGTGGAATTCTTCCACCATATCCTTGCTCCCACTTGGGGGGCTCCTGACAGGGCAAGAAAAATGGATGTAACAGCGTCAGCTGCCTTACTTTATACTACTGACGACCTGACGTCAGTCCTGAAGCGACAGCAACCCATGCAGAAATACTAAGTCTCTGGTATTCAGGCCAGCCGAGGGCTACCTTGGCAGGGATAACCCAAATGTGATGACTGCAACAGTGAATACACTCAGACATCTACATTTATTTTTTCTTTTCTTGTCTCAAACTGATGCTTCAGGGGTGTCTTTATGAACTCTTTCTCTCAATCCAGGATTTCCTTTTCAGACTCTGATTCCCCTTTCAAAAGCTGTTCACTGATGTGTCTAATGTTGGGTGGGGAGCATCTTGTGGCCTTCTAAAGGTCCATGGTCTCTAGCATCCTCATCAGAGGTCAGACCATATCAACATAAAAGAGATGAGAGCTCTGCAATCTTTTCATTCCCTCTTTCATCCTGGGCTCCTCAAAGTCTTCACTGATAATACCACTGTGATGTGGCATGTCAACAAGCAGGGGGGCATGAGGTCCTATCTCCTTATCAGACTAGCTGTTCAGGTCTGGAATCTAACTATCCAGTATCAAGTGACTCTTCTGGCAGTTTACATTCCCTTAGAGCACAGTGTCATTGCAGAAGCTTTGATCAGGTCCAGAACACAAGCTCACGAATGAATACTTCACAGAGATATGTTCCTGGACATTGTCCATCAGTGGGTTATTCCTCAGGTAGATCTTTCCACCTCCACTCTGAACAGACAACTTCCTCTATTCTGTCCCAGAGTCCCAAGTCCTCTGACTTGGAAAATGGATACCCTGTCTTTTCCTTGAAAGGGAGTGTTTCTGTATGCACCCCTCCCCCCTTCCTATGTTGCTGCAAGTTCTGCAGAAGATCAGGCAGGACTCTCCCAAAATCTTGCTGATGACTTCTTTTTGGACTAGACAGCATTGGTTCCACCATCTTTCTCACTTAGCCAGGGGCAATCATTGCAAGTTACCTCATCGAGTGGTTCTCCTCACACTAGAGAAAGGATCTTTTATCCATCCCAACTTGTCAACTCTTCAAATGACACTGTGGATGATAGGGCTTTGATTCATTTTAGGCACCTCTTTTCTGAGGACATGCTGTGGTTTCTGCAGTAGGCCAGGAAACCCACTACCACAAAATCATATATGTCTTAATGAAAGAGATTTTCTGTCTGGCGTCTGTGTTGTCATCAGGATCCCATATCCATGGCAGTTTCTTTGGTTCTGTCTTAGTTGTGTGACCTGCCCCATTCTGTGTTGGTGTATTCTTTGGTTAAAGCTTACCTATCAACTATTTCTGCTTGTTTGCCCTTGAATCCTCCTCTTGCCTCTCAGTTTGAGGGCAGTTTCTTAAAGGTGTCCTTCATATCAGGCCTCCCAGGAGGCCTATTCAACCTTCTTGGGACCTCCATTTTGTACTTGAAAAATTGACCCAGGCTACTTTTGAGCCCGCTCTTTCAGCATCCTTACAACATTCTACTTGGAAGACACTTCTTTTTTTTTGGCTATTACTTCAGCTAAGAGAGTGTCTGAACTTCAGGCTCTCATGGCTATTCCTCTTTTTTCAGTTTTTCATAGAGATAGGGTGCTTCTTTGTAGTAATCAATTTTTTATGCCCACCGTGGTAAATGTCCCTTAATCACTCTGTTTATCTTCCTTCCTTTTTGCTTTCTTCACAGTCTGCCAGTGAGAAGCTTAGGTATTATTTAGATAAAACTAAAGTATTTTGTAGATCCGAGCAGCTTTTTGTTTCTTTTCATCCCAGGATTTTGAATCTGGCTGTTTCTAAGCAAACCATCTCTTCCCTTAATTTCTAAGACCATTTCCTTTTTTTATTCTTTTCATGGCAAATGTCTTTTCTCATCTGTAAAGGTCCATTTTACTAGGGCGGTTGCTTCCTCTGGTGCCTTTTTCAAAGGTTTGGATACCAACTCCATCCATGAGGCTGCCATAATATCCTTTCTTCATACTTGTACTAAATGTTACAAGCTGTGTGTTATTTACAGGGCCAGGGTAGGCTTTACCAGGGCTATTCTGAAGAGTTTGTAGAGGGCTCTTCTATGCCTTCCTCCTCTCAGGCTTCTCTTAATCTCTTACACTCTCCCTTAGGTAAAGAATGCTGCAACAGTGAAAAGAAGGACATCTACTGTTATAGCAAGATTTTACACAACTGCACTTTCTAATTTCCTTAAAGTGTTAGATGGCAGTCCCTTGGATGAATTTTTCAGACTAAGTCTTATTACTTGTTGTCCTGATTGTATGTTACTGCTTTTTGTTAGGGTTTTGGTGCAGGAACAGCAAATCTGTCTTATCATAACTGCTTGACGAGATGTGACGCCATTACAGAAATTGCTGGGAAACCTACATAATTAATGATACATTGTAATGAAAATGAATTTTCTAACTTTGCAAAATCTTTTGCCTTTTTCTGGTACCTACCCTAAAGGCAGCTCCTCTCATCTGTGGCATTTGCTTTACTGCTGCATTTTTTAACCTTGTAAAATCTCTTGCCTTTGTCTGGTAAAGGTAGTTGCTGTGTTCTGTAGCATTTGCTGTACTCCTGTATGGCAGGTGATATTACTTAGACCAACAGATTGCATAGCTGTGCCCTTGTTTCTTATCCTGTCTCCCAGTGTTCTCTCTGGAGATAAAGGAAGAAAACTGCAAATGTAATCATCAGTATTCAGTGGCTGTAAGTAGAAGAATGTGCATCTATCTCCCAGGAGCATATAGTTTTCTCAGCATGATTATGTTGTGCCCTTCATTTTCTGTAGAAGTGATTACATTGATTATAGGTGATATACTAAGTTCCAGGTTAATGTATGCTGTAGTAAGGGAGTCTTTCTTTATCCTTGAGCACACCTGTCAACTATCCAGATTTTTGTCTCATATTTTACGTGTTCCAAATAAAATCTTCTGGATGGAAGTCGCCGAATCCCTCTTGGTACCCTGGCCCTCATAACTAGGGGAAAACATGAAAATGTTTCCTGTCTCTGGGTTATTTGTACAGAAATATAAGGTATATAAAATACCAGGGGAAGGTAATGCTAGGCTTTTTAAAATCCTCACAGATTAGTAATAGGCTAAATACCTGTGAATCTAATAATGATAACATTTGAGTTTCAGACTTTCTTTCCTTCAGAAAATGCATATTAATGCTAAACATATTATTCTGCCAGCTTTCTAAGATTGTAAGAGAAGTATTTCAAATCTGTCCCTAATTTTAGATTTTTTCCTGATATTCTTTTTGGCTTTCTCCAGAATTCGTACGCTAAGTAGGTAATAGGTATGTCCCTGAGGGTCGAGTAACTGCTTGCATTAATATATTTAGAGTCTCGTGTCTAGAGGGAAGGGTCTTGATAATGGCAAAAAAAATAAATGGTTTCTGTACTGTTTTGTTTCTATCAAGGAATATTTTTATTTGCACTATTGTGGAATGTGGTGTTTGTGTATATGATGTTATGAAATGAATTCCATTTTCCTCAAGCTTCACTCATTTTGGAAATAGGCACCTTTTTGTAACCGGTACTAGTTCTGCACAAATTCATATAATAACCCTAGTCAGTCTTGTATCTTGTAAGTGTCATTTTCAAAAAATATTTGCAACATACTGTCACATTTGGTTGGCTAGAAATACCCTGCAGACCAGCTATGCATGCCAGCTGTTATTTACTCATCTGTGCAACCTCTCCAGCTTTGTGTGAATATGCTTGAAATCTTCACATTTCAAAACATCGGGTATAACACCGACTTTTATGCACGAATCTCGTAATGTTGAATGGTTGGAAGGTCGTAAACAACACCGAATTTGACATTTCTGACTGCCCTACCAGCTAAACGAGCACTATCATGGGTCAAAAAGGGGGCGATATTTTGCGATTCGTAACTCTTTCTAAATGAGCACTACCATGGGTCAAAAAGGAGGCGATATTTTGCGATTCGTAACTCTTGCAATTGCTTTTTGAGATTTTGCCGCACTGCTTTCGACAATACCCGATCGACCATCCACTGACCGTTCAAATGCATGTACACCTAGATATATATATATATATATATATATATATATATATATATATATATATATATATACACATACACACACACACACACACACACACACACAAATATACACTAGTAAACCACTTCCTGTTCTAGTCTTGTCTCTAATTTACTTTCCCTCTCTTCAGCATTATAGATGGCAGTCTACTCCCTGCTCTGTCTCGCAACCACATTGTCCCCTTTCTTTGCCAGTGTATGAATTATTAGTTTTAATCTACCCCAGTAGCAGTTCTTTATATAAGATGTTCACTGCTTCATCACTGCTGAGTCAGTTGTCATCAACTAGTTGTATAATTTTTGCCCAGCTGTCCGAGTTGCTCATCTAGTCTTTCTTTCCATGAGAAAGATATTATCCTTTAAGTCAGCCAGCTTTGTGTTTACTAAGCTTAGAACGTTATTCACAGCATTTAACATTAAGAAACCAATGTAAAGATACAATAAATAGCAAATGTAGCCTCTGGATCCCAGGTATTTGAGTTAAGGTTCCAAGAAAGCTAGATGGAAGAAGTGCATCTTAAGGAACTTCCTAAAGCAGGGCACTAGCTTGATCTCATGGAAATGCCACAACAGAAAGTCACATTTGTTGAGGGCTTGGCATTAAGGAGTCTATCAGAGTCTGGCCTGAACCTGGACATCACCAGCAACCCCACAGCAGTTGAGTGGAAGGAGTGAGGGGGGCTGTTTGGGTGCCAAGTATAAAGAGCTCATTCAAATAGTTGAGATTCTGATCATGTATGACTTGAAACACCAAGGTTTTGTAGTTGATTTTGTTCTGATCAGGGTGCTGGTGCAGCAGACAAAACATGTAATATCGCTGCGCTTTGAAGACCCATTGCACCATCTGCTTCATTTTGAGCTTGGTGTTTGAAAAGTGCTTTACAATAGTCCAGACAAAAAAACAGCCAAGTTTTGCATGACTGTAGTTAGGTTTCCTAATGGAACAGAGTGCTTAAGTCTTCCAGTTCCATCTCAGCTACTATAGATGTAGAACCTGTGGTCTTTACTTAACAATATATTTTGCTTTCCCTCTCAGATTTTGTACATATCTTAATTCTGTGGTGGTGGTGGTCCTTGGTCCTTCAAGACTGTGAAATTGCATATACGAGTAGAAAGCCTGAGTCTGTTACACCTGTAGGGCAAATCCACTTTATCAATCTATCATTAATCTCCAAAACATATAGAATACTGTAACATAAATAAATAAATTATAGAATAGTGTAAATAAGTTAAAATAATTTTACAAAACTGAGTTGTGTTCACTTGGATGGATTTTCATTTCATTTTATTTTTTATACTTTTCCACTGTTGAACTCTTCTGAGGTTAGTCTTAAAATGTTACTTGGTGCTTTAATGAATAACATCTGATATTCAAAACTTTAATAGTCACAGTATTTATTACGAGCATTTCATAGGATTATTTGATAGACAAATTGTATTACAAATTTTTGGTTCAGTTTGTTTTACGTTTTGCACCATTAACTTAAGTTCTTTTACCTTTTCTCTGTTCTTTTCGATCTTTTGCTAGGTAGAACTATTTCACTGTAATGTTTACTGCTATAAATGGCACCTTTCGTGTCTCGCTGAAAGCAGCTATACTGATTGCTAATAGCAGTAACAAAGTATGCTTCACTGGCTTGCTTGTATCTACTGTAGCTTAGTTCCATCTTTACCTACAAACCATTAACAGTACTAGATAGGATGCATCTTTCTCTGATGCAGTAAAGATCCTGCACGGTTTTGTCCTAGGCTGGCACTTTTGTCTTTTTTGGTTATCCTTCATTCCTTCAGTGCCATCTCACACATCCATATATTTTCCGGTGAGTTCATCATCTAGTTCTCTGCTGTCTGAACGTTATTGGTAGAAAGGCTGTCCATTTCAGATATCTGCTGTGTATGATCTTAGAATGTCATATCAAAGTAACAGTACCCATGACTTTGGCACCAGTCGTATGAGTAAGGAAGTTATTCATTTTTTTTATTCTATGAGATATCCTTTGGACGGTTTCATTAGACCTGGTACCTACTCTCATATATTTTACTGTTTTTATTAGTAGTCTATGTGGAAGAGGTAGGGCAGGTTTTGTCTTGGTGTTATCTAGGTAGGGGACTTGTAGAAGGGCTCAGTCTCATTGAGAGGTAAATCAACCTCCATGGGCAAATCTGTCATCCTTTATTCTATTCATCTTTTTCATGTCCTCTCAGACATTTTTCAGTTTGCAAGTCCGCCCAGCTGTTAACAGGGCACAGTTTTTGCTAGGTCCAGTTTGATCAACATGACTTTCATTGAGTAGATATCCTGATCATCACATTAATTTAACATGTCCTAACTTGTACCTTGCCTAGGAGCACATTTTTCCTTTTCCAAGGAAAAGGAAACATTCCAGCACTTTTTGTACTCTATCTTTTTACAAATTGTCAGTAATTCCAGTTGATTCTGAGATTTCTACAGTTTAGGCATGCAGTAAGGTGATGCGTTAGACTTGGAGCAGACACAGTTCTTTAGAGATGTGGAAAAGATCCCATGATGATCCCTCCGTAACCTCAACTGTTATTGTACATGGCAAGCACCATCTGTAGGCTTTACCTGTTACGTAACCAGGACATTGCTGTCCATTTGAGATGGTTAAGGGTCACATTTGGTCACTTTGTGATCATGGATGCCAAGGTAGTCATGTTATCTGCCATTGTATCAGCAGTATCACATGATGCCTGTGTTCAAAGGGAGTAACATAGTCAATCTGAACCATCTGAGTGAGTAGTCTCAGTGATCCTACTTATGATGTCTGTGGAAAGGATTCATTTGTTTGAAAACAGAGACAACATGGTTCCTTTTCCACAAGATAATTATGCACAGAAGTTATTTTTCTTTTCTCCAAAACCCAGAGTTAATAATTATTTGATGGCAGGGTACTTGGAATTTTTGCATTACTAGTGGCCTACAGTCATAATCTTGATTTTTTTTCATACAGCTGTTGTTTATTGTCATAGTGGTTACAGACAATGCACTCTTCAGCTTGATATTTGTAAGAACTGACCCATGCTTATTTGCTGAGAATATTTCATGTCTTTGACTGCACTGTAACCACTTCCAGTATAAGACAACATGGTTTCACGTGTTAATATTTTTATTGCTGGACCACTATAGGGTAATTTCCTTGCCAGTTTCCCTTCCTAGAATGTAAGTTGTAATCTCCAGTCCATAGGCTCAGTGAATCATATGTTTTTATAGCAGTCTTTTTCCTCCATTTTATCCTCAGCTGTAAAGACTGCTGCACATAGTTTGTCACTGTTTATGTCAGGGTCCATGAGAGACTTTCTTCTGTTGAGCTAAGACAAATTTGTTAGTGCCTTCAACTTTCACTGGACATCATGAGCTTGTCTTCTCATTCCCAGTTTTGCTCTTTGAATATATGTGTGTCACCCATAGCATACTGACACAATGCAGTACTATCGGAAGAGTTCATGTCTTTATATTTATATATTTATTTGTTTTTCAGGGTAGAGCACTAGTCTCCGTTGACCTTTTTCAGACTAAGATTGGCAGCATTGTCTGGTTAAGTGACGTGCTCAGAGTCAGACTGTTAGGTAATGAAGACTTTGGGAATCAAACCCCGTACTACTGGACCACAAGAAACATTCTTGTTAATAGCCCTTTATTCCTCTGCACCAACTGCCAGTTACTCTTAATTTGGGTTTAATACTCATCTGTGTATTGGGAATAGTGAAAAATTAGTTGGAAGGGCTATGCTAACTGTCTACTGTTCTTACTCCCTTAAGGTTCGACTTCTGCCATGTCTGCATTTACAGAGAGGCCTGTTGTTGGTTAGGAAGGACCCAGTGGCACCTTTTGAGCTCTGTACTTTTTCAGTAGTTAAGGGCACTTTTACTTTTTCAGTAGTTAAGGGCACTTTTACTTTTTCAGTAGTTAAGGGCACTTTTGTGTGGGAATGTCATCAGTCGGTATTTTTTCTTTCCATTCTGCTTATCTACTTGCCTTTTTGGGACCCATCTCTGAAATTTTTTTAATTAAACTTTAAGCTTCTAAATTTCTGTCATTTGCACAAATGTTATACATTTTACCAGTGATCTCACCTTTCAGGACATCCAGACTTTACTGGCACATATTTATTATGTGCTAGTAAAAAGAATTTTGATATGCTTTAATAAGACTGTAATTTCCCTTGGATAGTCTGCAAAGCAGTACAGTAAAATTTTCATAGCTTTGATAGGAGGACCTTATAGACCGATAAGTTAGTCTGCAAGTGTGAGGGGGATTATATGCTTACGGAAGTTAAAGAAGATAGAGAAGGGGTAGACCCCATGGTAAAGCCCTTTGTGGTACCCACTACCAACATAGTTTGTTTATGAATTTATTTATCTGTTTAATAATTGATTTTTTGCATATATTTGTTTGATAAATCAGGTGTGTGATCTGGACTTGTATTTTTTTTAATTATGACCCTGTAAGATAGAAATACAGAACAAGGAATCAAAATATATATAAATAGCAGTAAAATATTAAATGTATAAATGTCAGTATTCCATTTTGTTTGTTTTACGTATTGTAGCTGATCAAAAAGGTAAACATATAGCCAGTTGAGAACAAATTTGCCATATCCACTGTACTGAAGGTTTACAGTATGCATGTGTATTCAGAACATCTGATGAATGTAGCCAGTATCATTTTTTGTACCATGTTAGACTTGCATTACTAAATCAGTGTGTGGAAATTGCAGGTAGACAAGGCATTGGGAAGTGCTTGTTTATTTTTTGTTAATATTTGACTCCTTATAGATTGTTTTTTTCCTGACCCAGTGTTTACTTTTTCTTTATTTGTCTTTTTTTTTTGGTGGGGGGGGATCTGCATTTCAATATTATGTAGACTTATTTTTATCAGGTTATTTTTAGCATCCGCTTTGTGGAATTTTAATTATTAATTTCATGAGATATAATTTCTGTTTAACAAGAAATGTTGGATTAAAACAGACAGGGTGATCTACATTTACAGAAGGTGTGCAGATATTTGCAATAACTGTATGTATACTTAATTGCATTTTTGAGCAAACACTAAATTGTATACATAAATAGTATGCAACCAGAGTTATTCTCCAATCTATGTTTAATGTTATAACAATTTTTAAACATAGAGAAATATAAATGGCTACATTTACATTCATTTTTGTGAAAGAGAATTTAGCTGTAATGAGGTGCTGGGATGTATAAGGTGAGCTGAGAGAACTTTAAGTTTATTGATAATCAGTAAGTATAGGTTAATGTGGATATATGTATAGGTAAACAAGACTGGAATTACAAAAAAAAAAAACAGTGCACTAAATCATGTAGGTAGATGCAAAAAAAATTCTTGTTTCTCTGTTGGTTTCTGTCCATTGTTTCTGACTGTCCTGGATTACTGAGTAGTACTTGTCAAACAACCTAGACCATGCTGGTGTATATTACTTAACCTATACTGATCATCATTAAACTTGGTTATCTCTCATCTCACATTATGGCATTGGTTGGACTTTCAAGATGGCTGCACATTGAGTAACAGCTTAACTCTAGCTCTCCCAGTGTGAAAACAGAAATTCAACAGAGAAGGGCAGTAGACTTTTGTGTTTATGGGTAAATTTCAGTAACTGGCTAGTAAGTGTATTGTCTGGATGCCAGGAAAAAAGAAATACATAGCACCTGTAAAAAGTCAGCTTCAAAAAGTGAGGGAAAAAAAAGACTGGGAAATGTTCTGCAGCTGTTCAGTAAAAAGCAATGCAACCTCCAGACATGATTTCCAGTAGCCTACAGGGAGATACAGGACAACTGTACACAGACCTGGTTAAAATAAGTGAAACACTGATTGAGTATATCAACACAAGCAACAAATGGCTGGAAAATTTTAAGAAACTTTAAACACTTCAGATGAGGTGATAAAGCTGCAAAAATCAGAGGCTAAAATGAAGAAAATGCTAGCTAAATAGGAGACAGCTCAGCAAGAGATGCTTAAAAAAATAAAAGAATTAGAGGACAGTGCACGTAGGCAAAACTTGAGATTTTCAGCTATACCAGAGAAGCTGGAAGGAACAGACTGCATTAATTGTATGAAAGTGCAAATAAGCAACTGGACTGGTATTCCACAGCAGGAGTTGTTAGTTGAAAGGGTACAGTATCATGTGTATGCACCAAATGTGACTATGAGAAAGCAACCTAGACCTTTAATAGTAAAGAACCATTCCTACCAGCAGAAGGAGTTGATTCTGACAAAACTGTGGCAGAAGGGCAAAATACTAAAAGTGGGAGACAGCAGAGTGTTCACTCTTTGTACACTGAGCATAAGAGCAGTATATTCATTCCACTATTCAGGAAATGTCAAGACACAGGTGTGAGATTCAAACTTCTGTACCCAGCTGTCTTAAAGGTATTCTTCCCTGGAGGGGCAAAATCATTTTTTGGTGAAGTATATGCTAAGGAGGAAATACAAAGTTTTCCAACAAAAAGTGAGCTGTGAAACAGAAGGGGATTCTGCCTGTTCTTTTGGTAATAAAGATCACAGAGAGACTGTACCTGTGAAACCTTTTCCACTATTTCAGTGGAAAATGTTGGAGAGAAGAATTGAGAGTATGTTGGAAATGAAGCAGAGACAGGATTTGGAAGATTGACATGAATGGTAATAAAACCAGTAACATAGTGTGGGATTACAATGCAATAATTATATATATGAAATATGACAGAGAAGAAACTCTGGAAATACTGGGCATTTTCAGACTTTGTTGGACATGAAGGGGACTCTTAAGTATATGTTTATTTATTTATTTTATTTTATTTGAGAATATTAGCTGGTGATAGTTATCTATAGGTTGAGTTAGTGCCTATATAGGAGCCTAGTTTTCATTAGAGGTTATGGTAAAGGAGAGGGTTTTCATGTCATTAATGTTTAGAAAAATGCTTTGGGGAGGGGAAGAGAGGAGATAAAGTTTAACTGTATGTAAAGAAAACATTTTTTTCTTGATAGTACTATTATGTGGTGTTTAGTTTTCTTTGCATGCTATAAAGTAAAGTTTTGTCAGTTATTTTTAAGTGTGATGGGACTGTAAATAGGTTCTACGCTTCTTTTTTTCTTTGTTTCTCCTTTCTCTCTTTTTTCTTGTACAGGTTTAAGAAATGTAGGCACTGCAATGTAAAAAAAAGCCTGATTAAAAGAGCATGACAAAAGAAAAATTAATGCGCCTTTTCCTCATTCTTGCAAAGGAGAGTGATTGGATTAAAGATCTTAGCCTGAATTTTAACAAGTTTTAAGAGAAAACAAGTACATGAAAAATAGTATCGAGTATTATGAGGCATTTTTCCAGAAAATGAATGTATGCTTAGTAGCAATTCTGTATCTGGCCCTCATGTCTCCATGAAAACAGTCTGATAAAGACAAATGGACTGTCTGGTTCTCGTCTTCATGGAGACAATCTGATAAAGAGAAATTGGTTACAGTTTGGTGGAGAGTAATTGGCTGGAGGTGGGGAGAGAATCTAGCTAGGAACTAATGCTCTCTGAAAGCATTCAGGGATTTTCCCAGCTGGAAAAGCTGTAAAGATAAGACAAAACCAGTTCGCAGTTAGTAGAAGCACAGGCTACACCATGTATCTTAGCATGGATAACCTTTCTTTTAGGTTAACTTAACTCTATGAGTGTGGCTATCAGTTTGGGGCATTTGTTCCTATTAGGAGGGTGAAACTTCAGATTTGAAGATGTACGCAGTTTTGTACGTTAGTATTAAAGTAATAGGTTTTAGGGGGTATTGAGGGTTTTTTTTAGGGCTTTCAATAAAACAAAAAGTTTTGTAAAATGTGACATAGGCTCAAATGGACACAAATGGATATGACACGAAATAACTATATAACAGTTCAACCTGCTAAACAGTGTATGCATGTGACACAAAAGCTGGAACTAGACATTTAACAAAAAAGGTGATCTGATGTTGTCAATCTTCATTCATTCTTGACTGATGGATTCAGTTCCGTCCTGTTGGAACCAGCTTGGCCATTATACATAGCTCGTACCAGCCACAAACTCGCTCTACCCACCATACCCCTTTTCCCATTACCCCAGATCTTGTTTGCTGCTCTGAGTTTGTTTTTGACTGCGGTTACTATTTCTGCCCACTCCCTTTTACCTACCGGTATTTCTTGTTACCATCTGTGGTAACTTACCTTTCCTTTCTCTCTCTTTACTGTAGGTAATCTTTAAATTCCATTGTTAGTACATTCTTCTCCCCTTTTTACCCTCTTGGGTATTCCTACTATACCATTACTGGTAATTTTCAAAAAAAAAAAAAAAAAAAACACCCCTTTCTCCACATTCTCCTCTTTTGGGTGTGTCTGAGTGTGACCAGATATGGCAGAGAAGCAAAAAGGAGCATCTGGCTTTAAACACTGTCAGGGTTGTAGCAGAATGATGCCCAATTCATATAGGCATCTTTCCTGCGTTTACTGCCTGGGCGCCCCCCAATTTGAAATTCTTTGTAAAATATCTCAGGGCTTCAGTGCCCTTGTGTTAGCAGAAAGATGCAACAAGCTTATTTTAAAGTATTTGTTAAAGTGTCTGTTTGATGAAGCCCTCTGTAAGTCTGAGACTTCAAAATCTTCTAAGCCAGAATACAAAAAAGAAGTAATTCCATGCCATCCTCACCTTCGGCACAGGAAAGAAAGTTTCTTAAATTCCAGGTTCCATTTGCCTCTACGGAACGGAGAGTTAAAGCTCCAAAACTGACTGAATCAAAGACTTCGGCTCCGACAGTGGTTTAGACGCCCTCGGTTCCGACAGTCATTGCACTAATACAGACTACTTCAGCGACGGTGACCTCTTCGGCACTGACAGTAGTTTCTGCTGCAGCATCTCTCATTTCTTATTCTGTCCAGGCTTCCCCATCTGCACAACCGATGGTGCCAAAAGTCTAATTACTTAGGGTTCCCAGGACTAGATATTCCCCTTCGGTAGACCCCTTCTTGGGTCAGTTCCCCAGCTCCTTTCTTGATAGACCTGAGTCCCCTTCAGGAATGTCAATTCATTCCTCCAGGAGTCTCTCGGAAGTAGATGTAGTTAGATGGGTGGATCAGTTTTTTGGCAGCCAGGGGTCTTCCTACACCTATGCATTTCTCTCTCTCTCCTGGAGCCAAGGCTTACTGTCCTAGGACTCCACCATTTTATTCTCCTTCAAACTCTTTCCAAGGTTTAGAGCCCTCCACTTAGACTCTGCCAGTACCAGCTACCTCGGTGCTGATGGTGGACCTTAGCTAGGCACCGGGGTCATCTCTCTTGTCTTCAGCCCTTTTGGATCCGTTGTACACCCGGGACCATGGTTTGGCTGTCATTTCCAGGGCCATTTCTATGGTTCCACTTGTTTTTTCCGGCGCCATCTTTGGCTCTCAGAACCATGACAGTTTTGAACCAATCCCTGGCTCCCATTCTGAAGGGCGGTTCATCGGAGTGGGGTGTGACCCCGGTTCTGAGGTTGTCTTTTTTGGTTCCGAGCTCCCATCCATCTTTGGGTGGACCTGCCTTCCAGTTCATGGAGAGAGCTTTAGCCTCAGCAGGCTCCCAGCTGGCTCCTTCTTCGTTTGAGTATCATATCTATGTATCCCCTGGTTCGCATTTGTCACAATCTACTATAGCAGGACAGTGGTCACAAGAGCTGCAAGACATCCCTGTTCAGGGTCCCTCCTCTTCAGAGTCTTCCTCAGAACTTCCCCCAGGAGCCACTTTGTAAGAGGACATGCAAGAAAAAGTACCTAGATTCTCCATAAGAATCCTTCACAGATGGCAAAGATTATGATGAAGGGGAAGGTTTCCCCAGATCACCCCCTGACGATGTCTCCTTTGGAGACATCCTAGAAATATTGAAACAGAGGGGTGATTGGAAGTCCTAAAACCCATTCTCCAAGGAATCTGTTCTTGCAAGCTTTTTGTGCTCGCCCATCTACTTCTTGGGTGACCCCACCCGTTGATGACCTAGTTAAGCTAATTGTTCAGCAAGAGTGGAGGGCTGCTGACTCCATAGAGCCTGTTTCCCCAGAGAATGGATAAAAAATTGTCAGCCCCAGATGATCAGCCCCATTGGCCAAAGGGTTTATCAGTGGATGCCATGGTGCTGGTGGCAGCCACCAGCAAGGAATTCGCTGAGAAGAATTCAGGTGTCCATCTTCCTAACTGAGAGTCCTGGATGATGGACAGATTTGGGAAGCGGGTCTTTAGTTCAGCAACCTTCGCTATTAGGTCCTTGAACTTCTTGGCACACATTACTAGACACCAAAGGGATCTGATAACTGAGCTTTCAGACACCCTTGCAGGAGCAGTATCTGATGAGTTTCGGGATAAGGTTGGCTCTCAGCTTGCCACCCTGGAGTCTATCTCAAATGTGGCTTATTGCTCATGCAGCCAAAGGAACATCTAGAGCAGCGGGTGCAGGTGTTGCCATTAGGCATCGTGCCTGTATGTGCTTGTGTGACTTCGCAGAACTGTTTAAGTCTTCCTTTATCAGTGCTCCTGTTGATTGTTCTTCCTTATTTGGCCCAAAAGTTAGAGACATGCTAGCCAGGTGTGAAAAAGACAGAAAAACCCTTTCTGCTGTGGGCATTCGTTTTTCCACTACACCACAACCTTATTCCAGGAATCAGAGGAGTGGAAAAATGTGGTTCAAGAAGACCCAAGGGCCTTTTTGTGACACGTGGTAAGTACCCCCCCCCCTGTGGCCGAGGGGGGTCCGCGTAACAAGGGCTTCAGAGATTTTTTTTCTGGACAACCCTATCAGAGCTCCTGAATGGAGGCCCGATTGCTTACCAGTCAGGGCAAGATTTTCTCTGCACCATTCAGCCTGGCTTACAATAACCTCAGATACCTGGGTGCAGAAAATAATTATCAGAGATTACTACATCCCCTTCAATCTTTTGCCAAAACCCCAAAAGCGAATCCCTGATGTTCCACCCAGTCAGTGGCATCTAGCAGCAGTAGAGATTCAATAGCTGCTTCAAAAAAAGAGTCATCCAAGTAGTCCCACCAGACCAAATAGGATCTGGATTCTACTCAAGATTCTTTTTAGTGCCAGAAAAGATGGGACTGGAGACCAATCCTAGATCTCACCCTGTTGAACAAATTTGTACAGCAGACAAATTTCCGGATGATCACGGTTCAGTCTGTCCTTCCCTTTTTGGAGGAGAATGATTGGATGTGCTCTACAGATCTTCCGGATGCATATTACCACATAAAAATGGACAAATGCTCCAGAAGATATATGCACTTCCGGCTGGGAGCCAGTCATTACCAGTTTTGAGCAGTGCCCTTGGGTCTCACCACAGCCCCCAAGGTGTTCACCAAATGCATGGCAGTCGTAGCAGGTAATTTGAGACTAAAGGATTCCGAGTGTTCCCATATCTAGACGACTGGCTCCTCACCCGCCCCATCCATGCATCTACTGCTTTATGCCATAGAGTTTGTTCTACATCTTGCTGAAACACTAGGCATTTCTGTCAACAAGGAAATGTCACAGTTGACTCCCACGCAGGATCTGGAGTTCATTGGAGCAAGACTAAATACAATGTCCTGTGTAGCCTCCCTTCCTCTCCACAGGCTGTTGAAGCTAAGATTGCAAGTTCAAGTAATCATTTCCCAAAACAAAGTTCCTGCTCATCTGGTACTACAAGTTTTGGGAACCATGGCAGCAACTATAACGTTAGTTCTCCTAGCAAGGTATCACATGAGGCTGCTTCAATGGCTGTTGGCATTGCAGTGGTCTATTCTAATGCATCCCTTGTCCTATCCAGTCCTGATAACAAATTGCTGCATAAAGGATTTATCTTGGTGGATGAAGCCAGAAGAGAATTTATGGGGGTCATACTTTTTCCCCCTGTCAAACCAAGGCCTTAGTGACCACAGATGCTTCCCAGATTGGGGGGGGGGTGGGCATTATCTTGGAAAGACTGTTCACGGCACTTGGTCCTTGCAATAGGCCAGTTTGCACATCATTGTCCTAGAATTGAGAGCAGTGCTTTTAGCGTTGCAAGCATTCCAGTCTGTCCTTCCTTCTGAGACAGTTGCAATCCAGTCAGATAACATGTCCATAGTCTGATATATCAACAAGCAGGGCATCTTTGTCGGGAAGCCCTAAGGATTTGGCAATGGGTTATCGCTTCCAACTGCTTTCCGATAGCAATGCATATCCAGAG
The DNA here is from genome assembly GCF_019279795.1 of Protopterus annectens. Lineage (NCBI taxonomy): Eukaryota > Metazoa > Chordata > Ceratodontiformes > Protopteridae > Protopterus > Protopterus annectens. The sequence continues at coordinate 189,963,411 of NC_056726.1, forward strand.
GAACTCCAACGTGATTGCGGACAAACTGAGCAGATGCATCCTTCTGCCACACGAATGATCTCTCAATCTCAACATAGTGACGAAGATCTTTCGTCGATGGGGTCAGCTGTGCTGTGACCTGTTCGCCTCTCCCATAAACAACAAATGCAGCAGCTACTTTGACCTAATCCTCCCCCATGGGGAGTCCCAGAGAGATGCACTTCTCGATTGGCCCCCGGGACTTTTGTGTGGTCTTCCCCCATTCCACTGATCCCCCAGTTTCTGAGGAAAGCCCAAAAGTTGAGAAGCAAAGTAATTCTCATTTCACCTTATTGGCTCTGCCATGTCTGGTTTCCCCTTTCTTTGGCCTTATCTGGTCTACCACCCTTGGATTCTAGACCCAGCTCCATATCTGCTGTCTCATACTCAGCTTGGTGCATCTCAGTCTTCAAAATCTCAAGCTGACTGCTTGGTTTCTCCAATTCCAGTAATTACCAGGCAGAATAACTTGTCCTTTCCAGTACAAAAGATACTTCTCACTTCTCATAAATAATCCACCAAGAAGCTTTATCTAAGCAAATGGAAATGATTTTCAATTTGGGCGTGTACAAACTACATAGACCCTTTCTCAGCATCAGTTGATAAGGTCCTGGAATATTTAGCTATGTTGTTTGAAATGGGGGCCTCTACGTCCACAATTAAGGTTCATTTGGCTGCCATTTCAAAATTTCTTAACGGTTTTGATGAACATTCCTTGGTGTCTCATTGTTTATGCGCAATCTTTCTTAAAGGAGCTCTGCATTTAAAACCCCCATTCAAAGATCCTGTAGCGTCATGGGATTTGACCCTAGTTTTACAATGTCTAGTTCAACAGCCCTTTGAGCTAGCAGGTACTTGTGACCTCAAGTTTTTAGATTTGGAAGACCCTCTTCCTAGTAGCCATTACTTCTGCTAGGAGAATTTCAGAGTTACAAGCTTTATGCGTGAATCTTCCCTATATCATTTTTCACAAAGAAAGAGTATCACTCAGAACCAATCCCACCTTCCTTCCCAAAGTGGTATCAGAATCTAATATCAACCAGTCCATAGACTTACCAGTCTTCCCAAATTTTGCAAACAAAGGAGAATGCTGTTTGCACTTGTTGGACGTCCACAGACAATTACATTTTTACTTGAACAGAATGAAATCTTCTAGAACATTAGTCCAACTATTTCTATCCTATTCAGGACCCAGATTGGGCGTACCTGTATTAAAGGTCACCTTGTCAAAATGGCTTAGAGACCGTGTTACCTTTATCTACAATCAAAATAAACTCAAACTGTCTACTACAGTTAGGGCTTATTCTACCAGATCTGTTTCCAATTCAGTGGGCTTTTATTCTAGGGCTTCTGTGAAAGACGTATGTGCAACTACAACTTGGGATACTCCACACACCTTTACCACCCATTACAAATTAGATATGGTATCCAGGGGAATATCCTTCCTTAGGGCCGCCCAGGATCTAAAGTAGCTGGGGACTCTGTCCCATCAGTCAAGAATGAATGAAGATCAACAACATCAGATAAAGAAGTTATGTTCTTAACATAACATTCCATCTGTGTTGTTGATCTTCATTCATTCTTGACATCCCACCCTCCTACCCCCTCCAAAAGACTCCTGGAGGTTCGGGCATAGTCCTGGGACATTATAGGGTTATACATTAGATAGGGCTTCTGTATTTATTAACTGCACTGCAAACTCGATTTGAGGTAATGGGATGAGGGGTACTGTGGGTAGAGCCTTAGCTCGAGAGTTTTTGGCTGGCGCGAGCTATGTGTAACGGCAATGTCGGTTCCGAGAGGTTGGAACCAAACCCATCAGTCAAGAATGTAAGGCAATGGAGCGAATCATTATGGAACTCATAAATGGAAATATTGGGAACCTCCAAACACTTGACCCCGCACAGTTTGGCTTTATCAAGGGCAGATCATGCCTCCTGAACCTGGTGGACTTCTTTGAGACAGTTACTCAGGCTATAGATAAGGGAAAGGAGGTACACACGGCTTACCTTGACCTTGCTAAGGCATTTGACAGCATTCCCCATTCAGGTATTATTGATAAACTCACCAACCTGGGCATAAACCCTTACATCACAAGATGGATCGCAAACTGGCTCTCAGACAGATCCCACAAAGTAAAAGTAGCGGGATCTATGTCCAAATCCAGACCAGTAACGAGCAGTGTGCCTCAGGGCTCTGTCCTGGGGTCCCTCCTGTTTGGCATATACTTCTCAGAAGTACAGGCAAGCACTGAAGGGCTGTGGCTGACCAAGTTTGCGGATGATTGCAACCTGGGTGCTATAATAGAGTCTCCAGCCGACATGGATATCCTCCAGAAAGGCCTTAATGAGACTGATGCATGGTGTCAAAGTCATGGTCTGAAGCTAAATGCTAAAAAATGCGTAGTAATCCCCTTTGGAAAAAACAGAGTACCCGCGAACTACCACATAGGAGGTAACCCCCTGAAATCTGAAGAAGTAATAAGGGATCTAGGGACCCAAGTAGTTAGTCAGCTTTCCTTTGATAACCATGTTGCCAAGGTGGTTAGAAAATCCTTCTATGTGACCCATCTGATCACGAAAGGGTTCACATCAAGATCTAAGGATGTAGTGGTGCCTCTCTACTCTTCCCTCATCAAACCCATTATTGAGTACAATGCACCAATTGGAATGTACCTGGCTAGGCATCTCCAGCAGCTGGAGAGACCACAGAGGTACCTCACTAAGAGGATTACTGGCCTCAAACAGTTGCCCTATGCAGCACGATTGAAAAACTAAGGCTTTTCTCTGTTGCATACCGCCTTCTCAGAGGTGATCTCTGTCTAACATACAGAGCCATGTCCAACCCAGAACTGTTGAACATGCTCCATCTTAGCAAAACCAAATCTACTTGAGCTACACGCTCTAGGGATATAAACCTCAGCACAACAATGAATAGAACATGCTGGAGGGATAGATTCCCTTCGCAAAGACTTCCCTTGCTATGGAACAAGGTCCCAATCTACATAAAACAGAGCCCCTCACTATCACTCTTCAAGAGGAACCTTGACGAGTGGATGGGTAACAGAAAGTTCACACCAGAGATCTTACCAACAGCTCTACTAGATAGGGCCAAGTGTACTAGCTGCTAGATCAAGGGCCTAGGGAACTAACCAAAGGGGCGGTGAATACCGCACAACGTGGCTGGGCTAATATATGCCTTCGGGCAGATAGCCCAGTACCTACCGATGAACCTAAGAATGAATGAAGATTGGCAACACAGATGGAATGTTATGGTAAGAACATAACTTCTTTTTATACATAAATGAAGATTGGCAACACAGATGGAATGTTATGGTAAGAACATAACATTTTTTTTTTTATACATAAAAGGTATGAATAATAACTTTTTAATACAATGATGCTTTCTGTAATGTCATTAAATGTCAGTGGTCTCACATATAAATAAAAGAAAGAATAGTGAACTATATTAAAATGTAGAATAAAGATAGCTATGTTACAGGGGAGACACTTGGACAGAACTGAACATATGAATTTGATAAAGAAAAGTTTTCAGGATGGTTATTCAGTAGAATATCTATGACAAAGGAATCGAGAAGTACTTAAATTAATTGCAAGCTCCATTAGTGATAGAAGAGGATAAAACAGTTAATAATGGCAGATTTTAGTGCTAAGGGGCTACTGGCAAGTGAGGAGGATTACACTAGTATGTATTTATATTTCACCTATTTTTAATGGAGCTTAAGTAAATTCTGGGGGAAATAATCAGTTTTCAGCAAGGAATATCACTTGTAGATGGGAACTGGAATTTGATTTGCAGCAGTAAACCTGTGGCTGGGGGAGTCAGAAGGGAAAGTATAATAAAGGAGAGTAGATTTTTGAAGAAATTTATGAAAACATTTGTCATGGAAGATGTGAATTCAGTAATAGGAGTTCAAAGTGAATTTACATATTATTCCCCAAGATATAAAGCTGGGATAGGCTAGACAGAATTTACATTTCACAGGAACTTGTGCATTTCATTGAAAGTCTTGAAAAATACACAATAATGATTTCAGATCATGTGCTAATAATAACTAAAATAAAAGCACAAGGTAATTGGATAAAAATGAGACAATGGGGCTTTCCCAACTATCTGTTGAAAAGAGAGGAATTTAAGGAATGGGTAGTGGAGATTACTCAGGAGCTGTTTGAGAGGATAGAAATTATTTTTTATTTTTATTTTATTTTACATTTGTTGACCGGGCTAGTCCATATATATATATGTTTTTTTGGAGTGGAGGGAAGAAAAGCTCCACAAATTACAACAGCATAAAAGGTCAAGACAAAGACAATAACAGTATAATTTGGTACAAAAGTTTTTAACAATTAGTACAAGCCTAAGATTATATATTTTTATATTTCAGTAGGAAAAAGGAAAAATTTATCTAAGAATAGATGAATAAGACTAATACATTTGTATTAGTAATGCTAGTACAAATCTTTATAACATATTACAAAATTAGATACACCTAGTAGTAATTGATGAGAGATACTAGGTCTCACAAAACCTAAGAAAGAAAAACACTAGAGATCAATAGATAGAGTATAGAAGAACAGCAAACAAGGATGGATTTCTAGTGTTATTTAACACAATGGTTGTGATACTATATGAAGGTGTTTGATCATTCCACATTATATACTTATTTACATGAGAAAAAGTCTAGTTATTAGTTATACTAATTACTTCTGAAAATATAGCTAGGCAGTGGGATAAAATTAAGGTGGAGTTTAAAAATAGGGTAGAAATAAAAGAAAGGGAGCTATGGTTAAGAAATAAGAATTATTTAGAGGGACTGACAAAAGTTAGTGTTGCAGAAGTAGGGGAATATTACAGAACAAGAGGAGGATCAACTGCAGAATGCTAAGCAGAAAATAAGGGATTACCTCGATAATATACAGAAGTTTAGAAAGATTGCTGTTATGCAACTGTTTTTTGGTAACACTAGAGCACAAACATTTTTAAAACAACAACTCAGGCAACAGAAAGTAGAAAGGGCTGTCGCCAAGCTAGGGGAGTCTATAATAAGGAAGGTAACGAGATCCATTAGAGGTATTAGAAATATTTCAGAAATTCTGTGAAAGTCTGTATAAAGCAGGGAAATATGAAAATCAAAAAAAGATACAAATGGAACTATTTATGGAAGAATTAAATATGCCAAGGTTAGAGGTAAACGAGGCTCATTTACTACTAATGGTTAGGATAGGAGAAGATGAGAACAGTTGTGATATATAACCAATCTACAGGAAAGTCCCCAGGAACAGATGGTATTCCTGTGGAAGTTTGGAAGCTAGGAGGGTAAAAACTGATGAAGATCTGGAGGGATTTGTTTAACGGTACTTTAAGAGGAGGAGAAGTGCCAACATCCTGAAGAAAGCAGTGATAGCTGTAATACCTACAGAGGGTAAAGATCCATTAGATCCAGCATCATACAGACCCATTTCACTACTAAACTATGATTATAAAGTGTTCATGTCTATAATGGTTAAAAGAATGGCAAAAATAATGCCATAATTGATAGATATGAATCATTGTTTTTTTTTTTGAGGAGAAGCAAACATTTGATAACAGTAACAAAACACTGATGATCCAGAGGGAAGCAGAATGTAAGAAGATACAATTGTTGGTGGTAGGTCTTGATGCAAAGAAGAAAGCATTTACCAGACAGAGTAAGCTGGGACTTCATGAGCAGGACAACGGAAACATTTGCATTTCCTGAAAAACATATAAGGTTGATTAGGAGGATATATGAGGGATTGGAGGTGAAAATTAAAGAGGGTGGGGTCCTCTCTGATAATTTCTGCTTGAGTAGAGGAACCAGGCATGGGTGTCCTTTTTCTCCTTTATTTGCATTATATTTAAAACCATTGGCAAAGAAAACAAGGGATTCAGAAATTCAAGGGTATAATTGGTATGGTAGTCAAGAAAAGCTGGCTCTTTTTGCATATTATGTAGTTTTATACCTGACAAAACCAGGAGGAGACATTGCAGTGCTGTGGAACATTTTGAGACAGTTTCAGTTGTTTTCAGGATACAAAATTAATGAAGCTAAAACAAAGGCAATTGTGGTAGATTCTATACCCACATAGGAAGTGGTTCAGTAGTATCCATAATAATGAGGACAGGATAAAATTAAGTGTTTAGAAGTATGGATTAAAAATGATTCTGGTGTTTCAGCTAAGCATTTATGGGAAGAGACTAAACAAAACATTATACAAAAACTGAAAAAATGGAAACTTTGTTATGGGGATATAGATAGTAAAATACAAGAAGTTAAAATACTTTTAGCCCCATCAGTCTTCTAAACAGGTCAGGCATATTTTTATCAACCAGAGGAGAAGCTGTGGATAGCAATTAATAAAAAGCTGAAGGACTCTCTGGGAGGGGAAGAAGGGAAGAGTCATGTCGGATAAGCTGATTTTTCCAGTAGAACAGTGCAGATTGGGATTACCTGATTTGAAATGATATTTCAGAACTCCACGGTTAAGGCTCCTATACATAGCACAAGCAAAAAAACTATAATTCAAAGTGGAAAGGGATGATGATGAAACAGGGAGAAGCTCAAGAAACAAGGAGAGACTGGGATTTTGGATGCAGGCCTTTACGGAGAATAGAAGTAATCATGCAGAATGTTATATCTATAAAGTAGCAGAAAGTATCCCAAGAACTAAGCCAACACGGGAATGGAGAAAGGAGATTCTGCTGTTAGAGATGACTGCAGTTAGGGATATAGAAGGTAGGCAAGAGGAGTCTGGAATTTATTGGAGAAAACTGGCAAATGAACCACGGTATTGGGAACAAATAACTAGAGAGAGAAAGATGATACAATGGGAAAATGCCAAGAAATGATTTGGACTTCAATTAAAGATTGCCTTCCCTATCAAGGATTGATATCAGAGTATAGGCAAAGCGAAAGAAATAGAGGGGAACCTAAATGAAAGACCAGCACTGGTAGAGGTTTTATTAGAATCTAGAAGAGAAGCTGCCAATAAAAAAGGAGTAATTAGTAAAGCATATAAAATATTACATGATTACTGCTTGCAAGAATCAGTCAGAGAAAGTTAGAAAGGCTTGAGAAGAAAGACTGGATAAGCAATTCACAAAGAAACAATTGGAGGATATATGTAGGTCTCCCAAATATGCAACAAAATCTAGAAGATTTAGGATTTTTGCTTGGAAGTATTTACATAGATATTTTTATACCCCAGGTAGACTTCAGAAAATTTTTCCTCTAGTAGACAACAAATGTTGGAGGTGTGAAAGGGAAGAAAGTGGTAATTGGGAACATATTTTCTGGGAGTGCAGTGAGTTGGCAGACTTTAAGGATTCCCTGTGGGATGCACTGTCAGAGATGCTGGGTGGGCAGATTGGGGTAATGAGGGAGATGAGTTTTCTGAGCTATGATACAGAATTGAAATTGCCAAGACAGAGAAAGGCCTTGCTGTGTCTAATTATGGTGTATGCCAAAAAAACGATTACTAGAAAATGGAAATCAAAATCTAAACCAAGTATACTAGAAGTAGTGAATATAGTAACAGAGATAAAACAACTGGAGTTGAGATCTTTGTAAAAGGGTACGAGGAAATTACATAGGAAAAAAATGAGAATTGTGGGAACAATACATACAGGGGAAGAATGAGGTTTAAAAGATGGCAGGACTTAAATGACCTCTGGATTGGATAGAATATAAGTAATGTATAATGATTGCAACTGGGAGTATGTCAGTATGGTTTATGATGTAAAATGCTTGCAACAAGGATTGTGTTGGTGTGGTTTGTTTCATTTATATAAATGTATGACTGCCTATTGCCTATGTTGTCATAAGTGATGGTTTAATGCAGATGTTTCTTATATATATATATATATATATATATATATATATATATATATATATATATATATATATATATATATATATATTCACTTTATAATCTCGAAATACCGAAAGGTCGAATTTTAGTGTCTCGAGACTGTAAAGTTAAATCTTTAAAATAGCGAAAGTACATAATCACGAATCCGACTAAGTCGAATTCACGGTTATGGCTTTACGTTATGTGACGTGTAGTGTATTGTGTGGATGGTGTCTGGTGTAGTGTGTGGATTTAGGTGGAACTTAAGGTGAGTGAGTGTTTTGGGTAGGTGTTGTATGTGAGTGTGTTTGTAAGTTGTACATGTGGGTTTGGGTAGGCAGGTAAAAGTATGAGTGTTTAAGTGTGTGTGCACTCGCAAGGGACTTTAGAATGTCTAGGTGCAAGTTTACTGTCTTTTTCTGTTTGTGCGATCTCGGAGTTAGTACATATAAGTAGGGGGTGCAGAGGGGCTTGCCCCCCCCTGCTTATATGTAGTGTAGGTTTGTAGATGTGTGGTGTTAAGTTTGTGTGTGTGTTTTTTTGTAGTGTGGGTATTCTGGTGTATGTGTGGTGAGGTGTATGGTTTGTGTTCGTGATTTGAAGTTTCGTGGTTTTGGGCTATCTGTATTTTCTGGATTCGACTTTATGGTCTCGAGATACTGAAATTTGATCTTTCAGTATTTCGAGATTTTATATATATATATATATATATATATATATATATATATATATATATATATATATATATATATATAATGTAGGAGTTGAATAATTTATGTAATATTCCTTAGATTATATGCTATATAGCAGTATATGTGAAGTATATAATGTTTGCGAACATGAACTTTAGTACAGTATTACTTTAAAAAAATACAAATGGCATTTGCAAATATGTGAATTAAAGTAAAATATCCAGTAATGAGAATAGCAAAAAAAAAAAAATTCATGACTGATATTTCAGTTTATTTTCCATGCATGCAGATCCACAATATCCGAGATGTTCTTTCTGAAGCTATCCTCTCTACTCACCACTGTCATCCCCTCACTCCATTGAACCCAGAGTGCCAGCAGTGCTCCCGATGCTAAGATTTACTATTGGAAAATGCTTATTTTTTTGAAAGTGTTGCATTAGCAAGCGTTTTTCAAAAAATATGTTCTCTCATGCAAGAAGAAGAAATCATTTAGGGCAACCTAGTAACTTGTAATGAAAAAGCAGCATTTGTAGTGAATTTAAATTTTTTGGCATCTTCATAATTTTATTACACTTGATGAGTTAGAGATCACAGTATAGTGGAGATTGGGGAATATGCCCATTCTCCACTGTAATGCAGCCTCTGAGTTAGTATATACAGTGGATGTAAAAAGTTTACACACCCCTCTTAAAATGCCAGGTGTTTGTGATATAAAAAATGGGACCACAATAAATAATTTCAAAAGTTTTTCCCACCTTTAATGTGACTTGTAACCTGTACAATTCAATTGAAAATCAAACAAATCTGTTAGGGAAAAAAATATAAAAATAAAAAATGTACAATACTCTGGTTGCATAAGTGTGCACACCCTTAAACTAATACTTTGTTGAAGCACCTCTTGATTTAATTACAGCATTCAGTCTTCTTGGATAGGAGTCTATCAACATGGCACATCTTGACTTGGCATTATTTGCCCGCTCTTTTTTGCAAAAGTGCTCCAAATCTGTCAGATTGTGAGTGTATCTCTTGTGCACAGCCCTCTTCAGGTCACCCCACAGATTTTCTATTGGATTTAGGTCTGGGCTCTGGCTGGGCCATTCCAAAACTTTAATTTTCTTCTGGAGAAGCCATTCTTTTGTTGATTTGGATGTATTCTTGGGGTCATTGTCATGTTGAAAGGTGAAATTCCTCTTCATCTTCAGCTTTCTATTAGATGCCTGAAAGTTTTGGGCCAAAAGTGACTGGTATTTGGAACTGTTCTTAATTCCTTCCACCTTGATTAAAGCCCCACTTTCAGCTGAAAAAAAGAAATGCCAAACATGATACTGCCACCACCATGCTTCGCCATGGGGATGGTGTTCTTTTGGTGATGTGAAGTGTTGTTTTTGAGCCAAACGTACCTTTTAGAATTGTAGCCAAAAAGTTCAACCTTGGTCTCATCAGACCATAGCACGTTTTCCCACATGCTTTTGGGAGACTTGATGTACTGTTTTGGAAATTTTAGCTGGGCCTGGATATTTTTCTGTGTAAGAAAAGGCGTCTGTCTTGCAACCCTACCCTGTAGTCCAGACATATGGAGAATATGGGTGATTGTTGTCACATGTAGTACACAACCAGTACTTGCCAGAAATTCCTGCAGCTCCTTCAGTGTTTGCTGTAGGTCTCTTGGTAGCCTCCCTGATCAATTTATTTCTTGTCTTTTCATCAATTTTGGAGGGTCGTCCAGTTCTGTGCAACATCACTGTTGTCCCATATTTTCTCCACTTTTTGATGACTGTCTTCACTGTGTTCCATGGTATATCCAATGCTGTGGAAATTTTTTGTACCCTTCTCCTGACTGATACCTTTCAACAATGAGATCCCTTTGATGCTTTGTAAGCTCTCTGCAAACCATGGCTTTTGCTGCAGCAGGCAACCGAGTAAATGTCAGGAAAATCCTACTAGGACAGCTGAACTTTATTTGGGGTTAATCAGAGTCTCTTTAATTGATGGCAGATGTGTACCCAAGAAGACTGAATGTTGTAATTAAATCAAAATTTGCTGCAACAAAGTATTAGTTTAAAGGTGTGCACACACAACAAAGTATTAGTTTAAGGGTGTGCACACTTATGCAACCAACATATTGTACTTTTTTTATTTTTCCCCTAACATAGTTGTTTGTTTTTCAATTGAATTGTACAGGTTACATGTCACATTAAAGGTGGGAAAAGTTTTGAAATTATTTGTTGTGGTTTCATTTTTTATATCACAAAAACCTGGCATTTTAACAGGGATGTGTAAACTTTTTATATCCACTGTATAATTAGCAGCAAATGTAAGGAGCACGGGGAGAATGCCCCTTGCAAAAACATTTGTTTGCTTTTCGAACCTTTGTGGATTGATGTTTTTTGTTTTCAAGGAGCTACATTTGATTATTTTAGAATCAAAGACTTGTGCATTTAGGCTCTCAAGTAGACTTATATATATGGGTTTCCATGACTTCACTTGAGTTTTTTTTTTAAATTAGAAATTCATATGGTCAAGACCATATGATCGAGTTTCCAAAAATTCAAAATAAAAGAAAAAAAACAAATCTACATTTTTGCAGGGGACAAGCCCCCCTACAAATTCTATATACCAACTTCGAGATCTCACTACATTGACAGAAAAGGTAAATTCCCTGATACCCACTGTATTGCATTCTACATAGAACTATTTCAAAGAGGAATTTACTTCGATTTTTTTTTTCCTTTTGAGTTTTTGGAAAATTTAATCATATGGTCCATGCAGTCATCTTCTTCTCCAGCCAGTGCCCATTTAAAAAAAAAAACAAAAGTTTCCATTTCCTGTCAGAGTTTGAAGAGGAGGTACTAGACTTTGTTTCCCAGGTCTCCTGTCTTGCCAC
>NC_056726.1:189979893-190034893 GCF_019279795.1 Protopterus annectens
AGCCCAAAGGTTCCTGGAATTCATAAACCCAAATGCAATGGAACAATTAGTCACCTCTCCCACAAGGGGGGATAATATACTAGACCTGATCATCACAAACATGGGGACAAAATGCTCCACACCGGAAGTATTGCCCTCACTGGTGAGATCTGACCACAAACTAATCACCCTGGATATACATTTACCACCTCCACCCCCAGCACAAAAGACTACAGTGAAAAACTTCTCAAAAGCCGACTTTACACTTTTCAAGACTGAGATGGTATCATTTAAGCCCTCAGGGCCAATGGAAACCACATCCCACAATGCTGAATCCTACCCAAATGCTTTCTACGGACATCTCCAAGAATGCATGGATCGTGCAATCCCAAAGAAAACCAAGACCCTCTCCACCAAAGGAAAGCGTCCTGTCTGGTGGACCCCAGCCATAAACAAATTGTATAACAAAAGAAGGAAGCTACTGCAAGACAGAGCAAAATCCCATAAAGGGAAGGCATCTCTGATCAACGCTAGTAGAAAGCTACGTTCTCTCATAAAAATATCCAAGGCCAACTTTGAGAGAAAAATCGCCAAGATAACCACAAGGCATTCTTCAGTTATGTTAAAAACCTGGGCGGAAACACTCAGATATGCTCAGAGTTAGTACACAACGACAAAAAATTTACCGAACCCACAGATATTGCCAACATTCTGGCAGACAGGTTCAGTGCAAATTTCTCCCCTCCATCACCTCCAAAAGAAGAAATACTCACCCCAGCTGAATGTAACCTCCCTGTCATCTCTGATGTCCAGGTGAGAACCGCCCTCAACAAAGCAAAAAACACAGCATCTATGGGACCTGATGGTATCCCGGCTGCGTGTCGTGAACTCAAGAGGAGCTAAACCCGCATATAAAAATGTTATTTAACCTTAGCCTTACTACAGAATATGTACCTGAACACTGGCGTACAGCAACAGTGGTGCCACTCCACAAGGGAGGCTCCACTACAGACCCTGGGAACTACCGCCCCATAAGCCTGACCAGCCTGGTTTGCAAAGCTATGGAAAGAATTATTATAGAACTCATAAACAACGACATTGGGGACCTACAGACACTTGATCCCACCCAGTTTGGCTTTGTAAATGCAGATTCTGCCTTTTGAACCTGGTTGACTTTTTCGAAACAGTCACTAGAGCCATTGATGAGGGCAAGGCAGTCCATACAGCCTACCTGGACTTGGCTAAAGCCTTCGACACAATACCCCACTCGGGGATCATAGAAAAGCTAAACAGCTTAAAAGTAAATCCATATGTCACAAGATGGGTTGCAAACTGGCTAAAGAACAGAACCCATAAAGTCAAGATTGCGGGAGCCATGTCAGATTCAAAGCCAGTCACAAGTGGTGTCCCACAGGGCTCTGTCCTGGGACCCCTCTTGTTTGGCATTTACTTCTCAGATGTGAAAGCAAACATGGGAGGGTTGTGGCTGACAAAGTTCGCAGATGACTGCAAACTAGGCGCCATAGTCGATACACCAGCTGACACATACATCCTACAGAAAGGCCTCACCGAAACGAACAACTGGTGCCGGAATCAAGACCTTAAACTGAATGCCAAGAAATGTATAGTCATCCCCTTTGGGAAAAACAAAGTACCCACAAATTATCACATAGACAGTAACCCACTAAGTACCGAAAAAGTAATCAGAGACCTGGGGACCCAAGTTGATAGTGACCTCTCATTTGACACCCACGTTGCGAAAGTGGTTAGAAAGACTTTCTACCTTGTCCACCTTATCATGAAGGGGTTCACGTCCAGATCAAAGGAGGTCATCGTGCCTCTGTACTCCTCCCTTATCAGGCCCCATGATTGAGTACAATGCCCCATTTGGTATGTACCTCACCCGGCACTTACAACAGCTGGAGAGACCCCAGAAGTACCTCACCAAGAGGATCAAGGGTTTCCAACATATGTCATATGCTGCCAGGCTAAAGAAACTCCAACTCTATTCAGTAGCATACCGCCTGCTCAGAGGTGATCTGTGCCTGACATACAAAGCCATGTCCAACCAGGAATTGATGGACATGCTCCACCTCAAAAAATCAAAATCCATAAGAACCACGAGAGCCAAAGATTTAAACCTCAGTACAAACATGAATAGAACATGCTGGAGAGACAGATTCATAACTCAGAGGCTTCCCATACTCTGGAACAAAATCCCAGTCCATGTTAGGCAGAGCCCCTCACTGTCTCTCTTCAAGAGAAATCTTGACGAGTGGATGGGAGATCGTAGGTTTACCCGGGGTCACCCTGTATCGCTACTTAACAGAGGCACAGTAAACTAATTTTAATAAGTAAGGGGGTCTTCAATGTGTCACTACTAGACAAAGGCACAATACTCTAAATTTATTCTATACACCTTAGTACCACTACATGGGGTGGTGAAAGCCACATCTCTAGGGCTAGGCTTGCAAATGTCTCAGGGCAGATAGCCTAGTACTAAACTATGAAACTATAAGTAGCCACTTGGCTGTAGATGGAGGGAGGCAGTGGTGTTTGTCAGTAGTTGGAATTGGTAATGAATAGATAGATTTTATCACAGAGCGTATGAAGAGTTAAAAGTATTTTTGAATGCAGCTAAAACAAACAAGGGGAGGCTGTACTCAAGCTGTGCAAAAGGGATACTTTTACCTTTTGTGGTTCTGGTGAGGGTTGAGAGGAATTGAGAGAGTTTATTATCTCAGAAAATGTAGTAGTCATGGAACTTCTGTGTGCACTCTTTTTTTATTTTATTCTGTAGGGACTCTGTTATGAAAACATTGGTAAATGAGAATAATAAGGTGGTAGAACACAAACCAAATATTACCATCACATTTAAGTGCTTTTGTCCTCTACTTAAAGGACAAAGTTGTCCTTTAAATATAGGATAAAAGTGCTTAACTTTTTGAGTATTTTAGTAAATATTGGTGGACATTTTATCTGGTTTCCTGATTTGGTGTGCAGTGGTTGCCTGTGGTATTCTTTTGAGGGCAGTGGTAAAATTTGGTTTATAGGTCCAAACAAATGGTCATTTATGTAAAGAGTGTAGTTAATTTGATGGGGATGTTGTCATGGTCAGTGAAATTAAGAGATTGGTGAGTTATGTTTAATCTTTGGTGGCTTCCAAAAAGCACAAACTTGTTTTTTTGGGGGGCTGAGCAGTGTGTGTGTGTGTGTGTGTGTGTGTTTGTGTGTGTGTGTGTGTGTGTGTGTGTGTGTGTGTGTGTGTGTGTGTATGTGGACCTGAGCTTCTAGCTCTGCAAATCAAAGAGGTCTTGTTGGAGCTTGGTTTAATTCATTTCTGTAAGGAGATGGACATGTAGATGGTCATGGCATCTGCGCAGAAGAGTATTGGAAGACTGAGAATCTCAAGTGGAAGTTATAGATGGAGGAAATGAAATAGAGCAAGTACAGAACCTTCTGGAACTCCTGAATATGTGAAGATGGAATCAGAGGGCGGAGAGTCTATCTTTTCTCTGAAAGTTTAGTTGGATAGGAAGTCTTTGAACCATTGAGTGGTAATGTGGCTGATCCCAATGTCTTGGAGATTGTGAAGTAGTATAAAATAGGCAACCATATCAAAGGCATATGTTAAATCAATGAATACAGCCCCAGTTAGATTTTCTTTGTCCATATTGGCTAAAATGTCAATTGGCTAAAATGTCATCAGTCAGGGTGCTTCTTCCAGCTCAAAAGCAATGCTGGTTTTTGGAGAGCAAATGATATTTTTGTAAGTAGGGGATAAGCTGATTATAGATAAGTTTCTGTATATTTTTCCAAGTGTTGGAAGGTTAGAGATGCATCAGAAGTGAACAGAAAATATGGGGTCAGCAGTGCAGCAAATGGTAGAAGCAGCTTCCATAGGGATGGGCTAACATTTTGACAAAACAGGGAAGCCTTCCCTGTTCCTTCTCCCAAGACCATCAACAGTGGCTCTCCCTTGCTCACTGAGGGGACCACAAAGGTCGCAGAGGACATGGCTAACATACTGGCTAATGGTGCTACAACAGAGGGATCAGGGATAAATGATGAGTGGTCTGAAATATAATAAACCTCCACAGCAGAGTTACCTACCCTACTGCTAAGGGAAAATGCTAGCCTGCTGACATTAAAAAAGAAGTGGAAAACTAAAAATGTGTCTGATCCTCCTCAAATTAACTTTGTCCAGACTAGTTTACTTGGTATAGGTTAATAGGTGGATACTAGGCTATCTGCCCTAGGGCATTTATAAGCCTAGCCAGAGTGTGTTTGGCTTTCGCCACCCTTTTAGATTAGTTGACTGTGCCTCTGTATAGTAGGTCACAGAAGATAGCCCTTTTGAGGTTAGTTTACTGTGCCTGTGTCTAGTAGGGACACAGAAGAGATCCCAGGGGTAAACCTATGATTTCCCATCCACTCGTCAAGATTTCTCTTGAAGAGGGTCATTGAGGGACTCTGCCTAACATGGAT
Source organism: Protopterus annectens (assembly GCF_019279795.1). Lineage (NCBI taxonomy): Eukaryota > Metazoa > Chordata > Ceratodontiformes > Protopteridae > Protopterus > Protopterus annectens. The sequence goes on from NC_056726.1 coordinate 189,984,361, forward strand.
TGGGATTTTGTTCCAGAGTGAGGGGAGCCTCTGGGATATGAGTCTGTCCCTCCAGCATGTCCTATTTATTTCTGTGCTGAGGTTTTAAGTCCCTGGAGCATGTAGCTCTAAGGGATTTGGATTTCCTGAGGTGGAGTATGTCCATTAATTCTGGTTTGGACATGGCTTTATACGTCAGGTACAGATTGCCTCTGAGTAGGCAGTAAGCAACTGAGTAGAGCTGGAGTTTCTTTAGCTTAACTGCGTAGGGCATCTGTTTGAGTCCCTTGATCCTCTTGGTGAGGTACTTTTGGGGTCTTTCCAGTTGCTGCAGGTGTCGGATAAGGTACATCCCAAATGGGGCATTGTATTCAATTATGGGCCTGATGAGTGATGAGTAGAGGGGCACATTGACCTCTCTTGATCTAGATGTGAACCCTTTTGTGATAAGGTGGGCTATATATAATGTCTTTCTAACCACTTTGTCAACGTGATTGTCAAAGGAGAGATTGCTATCTACTTGGGTCCCCAAATCCCTAATTACTTCTTCTGTACTTAATGGATTACCACCTATGTGGTAATTTGTGGGCACTTTGTTTTTCCCAAAGGGGATGACTATGCACTTTTGGCATTTAGCTTTAGGCCATGGCACCAGTTATCTGTCTCTGTGAGACCATTCTGGAGGATGCTTGTGTCAGTCGGCGAGTCGATTATGGCACCCAGTTTGCAGTCATCTGCGAACGTGTTTTATTAAGGATTTTGATGCTTCTCTAATGGACACAGGCAGTCTGTCACTGATTCATCTCCGAGGCTTCTACATGTAAATGTTTCATCCCGTAAGTCCCTGCTTACACTTATCAAGGTTACCAGAACTTGTCAGAGATTTGGGATGCATAGCTAGGCTTAAAATGGCCATGGTTGTTAGGCTCATATGTGTACAAGGCTGTTACCTCTTCTTCCTCCTCCATGGTTCCTGGAAATGGTAAATTTAAAAGATGCTTATTATCATATTCCTTTTCATCCACACGTCCACAGTTTTCTGCATGTTTGTGTGTTGGGATAATTTTGTCAGTTTTTTTACTTTACCCTTTAGACTATCCACTGGACCAAGAGTGTTCACAATGTGGCTAGCTTCAGTTATTGCTTGTTGCATGCTACAGTGTATTCATTTTCTTTTCTCCATATTTAGGTGAGATGACTTGATTGTCTTTGCAGAGTCTTTTGCAAAGTATCAGGAATCTCTCACTTGGGTAGGAGATCTTTTTCACAAGCAGTTCTTTTTGACTTCTTCAGACAGGATTGTGTTTCTGGGGTGTCAGTTGGACACCTCAGTTCACAGACCTTTTCTTTCACAGGAAAAAAAGCATGTACGCGTGTTCATCGAAAGATATTTTTGGCGAACACCTATTCATCAACATGTGGTCAGCAAAAAGTACTTCTGCAATTTGCTGAATTTTCCAAGGACAGTGAAGTAGTTGGCCAACTGCACAACTTTGCCCTTTTTCTCACTGTAGTGCGATGTTGAAGTTGGTATATATAACTAGGGGTGGTGTGGGGGAGCACAGCCCCCCACACTGGGGGTGTGTGGGGCAAAGCCCCCCACTTGGGTGGGGTTGATTTAGTTAGTTGTCGTTTCCATTGTGCTGTGGGGCAATTGTTTTATTGCCCTTGGAAAATTCAGTGAATTGCAAAAATGATTTTAACTGAATATGTTTCGATTAATAGGCGATAGCTTAAAATAACGTACGGCGAACTAACACAGATCCATGTATATATATACACATATGTGCGTGTGTGTGTGTATATACATATATACATATATATATATATATATATATATATATATATACACGCACACATACACAGATATATATATATATATATATATCTATATATATATATATATATATATGTATATATGTATATATATATATATATATATATATCTGTGTGTGTTTGTGTGTACACACACACGTGCGCGCGCGCACACACACACACATATATTATTTCTACGTTTTTTCACTCAGACTTCAGTCACTGCGATGGAATACCTTATGAGTTTCGGTCTCATGGCATATGTGTTTCTCAAGATAACCCTAGCAAAATTCAACATGAGAAAGATACAATGGTATCTGAAGTCTCTTTCATCCCAGCATCATCATTGCCTGTCTTTTTAAATCCTTGTAGAAAAATTACTTGGTGGAGGCCTCTAATAATCCTAAATTCAGGTCTCCCCTTATTCCTCCCTGTTCCAAAGCAGTCCGTCATCTCAAATTCCTTGGACTTTGCTTGGGGGACAGTTTTAGAAACAATAATAGAGCAAGGTGTGAGGGACACTTAGGGCAGATGCAAGCTCATAAATATAAAAGAGAAGCCTACCCTGATTTAGGCACTCAGCTCTTTGAATCATCATTGGTCACCCGTAACTCTTAAAGTTGTTTCAGACAATACCACAGTCATGTGGTACGTCTACCAAGTAAGGGGGAACTAGGTCATACCCCCTTTGAGGACTAGCCATGTTAGCTTGAGATATATCTTCACAGCACAGTCTCACTTTACAGGCATCCTTCATTCCATTAGTGCAATATTGTGTGACAGACAAGCTGAACAGGGCAAGATGGACCCTCATGTATGCACACTAGCTCAAGATGTCTTCCAAGATTTGATCCATCTGTGCAGAGTTCCTCTAGTTAGACCTATTTGCCTCCTCTCTAAATAATTATCTAGCAAGATTCTGTTCCAGGACTCTGTGCAAGAAGGCCTGTAAGACTGATCATTTTCTTTTCCTTTGACAGGAATGTTCCTGTATGTTTTCCACCCTTTTCACTGATATCCAGGGTACTTCTGAAGATCCAGAAGGAATCCCCCAACATCATTCTCCCTCCTTTTGGTCCAAGAATGGATCTACAAACACAAGATCAGGGGTGTTTCATGCATCCCAAAGCCAATCAACTTCAAATGACTGCTTGGATGATAGGGTCTTAATTTGTTTTAGGCAGCTGTTTACCGAGGATGTCAGCAGGTACTAATGGAGGCAAGAAAGCCTGCTACTTGAAAATCATATATCAACAAATGGGAAAGGTTTTCTGGTTGGTGTCAACAGAACATAACCAATGCACGTTCAGTGCTAGTTCTGTAGTTTTACAATACTTCTGTGTTATTTTCCTGTGGCCTTTCTTACTCCCTCATTAATGTTCATTTATTGGCAATTTCAGCATGTCTGCCTGTAGATCTACCTCCTTCAAGGCTTTCAAATGTGAAAATGTTTTTGAAATGAATTTTACTTGAGTCCTCCAAGAAAACTTGTGTAAGAGAAGCTAAACTTGCTCCATTTAAAACAGCTAATGTGGATGACTTGTGGTTCTTACGTCTGCAAGAAGAATATCCCATTTACCGGCTTTTACGGTGAGTCGACTCAAGCTCATTTTAAACAGAAACAGGGTTCTTTGAGAACTAATCTATCTTTTATGCCTAAAGTGGTATCTAGATTTACATTAAGCCAAACTATTCATCCCCCCATTTTATTTACTGATAATAAACATGAGGGAGAAAGGATAATCTATACCTTGGATGTCCACTGACAGCTCAGGTGCTATCTTGACAGAATTAAATCTTTCATATCTTCAGATCTGTTATTTTTTTTCTTGTAAAGGTATGAAGAAGGGGCACCCTGTGTCAATACAGACCATTTTCAAATGTTTGTCTAAGGCTATTACCTTTTATTATATTCACCACAACAATTTTTTTTCCTGGCAGGGTGAAGGCCCACTCTACCAGGGTCTTGGTTTTATCTATGGCGTTTTGGAAACGGTTGGATTTTAGAAGTATTCTAGAAGTCACAACTTGGTCCTCTATACATACTTTTACAAAGCAGTATAAGCTTGATTCATTCTCTAGGTCTAAATCAGGCTTTTCTAAAACCCTTCTCCAGGGCCTCCTGGACTCTTCTCTTTCCATTTCCCAAATGTAGTAAGCCAGAGTAACCTATCCATATAGCTAAAGCAGCAGTGATCAATATGATGAACATAGTACAGTTAATTGTGTAGGTAAACTTACCATAACAGTAGATGTTCGAATCACTGCTGCAGTAGTCACTCCCTCAGTCCCCCTTGTTTTTTTGTGTGTTTATGCAAGGGTCCGTTACTTATTTATTTAATTTTTCCTAACATTGACCTTTCAAGGCTCAGCCTCCTCTCTCTGATAGGAAAGCTCTGAAGTGTTTGGCACCCAAACTTGTCTTTTAGTCAGCTCATATCAAGTTCCCTGACAATTTGGGTGCATGGAAGGTGCACTGAAGCTTTGGAAGCTGTCCGGCTGTTATACCCTTTGCAGCATGTAATCCCATATAGCTAAGGCTACTGCAGCAGTGGTCATTCAAACATCTACTGCTATGATGAGTTTATTTACTCAACTGTACTTTCCTTTTAATTTTTTAGATAAATATCTTTGTCATCTGCTTTTTTTTCATTTCTTTGATAGTATCTGTAAAACTGCATGTTATGTGTTTCAGTGGTTTGTTGCAATGCCTTCCTAAACAGTGCATTTTAGCTTTGGTATCCCTTGTTCTTCTGCATTGCTTTCTTGAGCTTATAAACTTCAAACTGAGCATATTTCTCTAACTCAAAGTTATTAGCTTTGTTGAATTATTTTTTGCTACATATGCTTGTAATATATTATTTTTTACTTACTTTATGGAGACGTGTAGATTTAAAATCTTGTGTTGTCTGTTACATTTATCGCAGTAACTTAATCTGCAAAACACCACTCTCATTTGCATAATTTTCAGTCATTTTGCTCACTTTCTTGTTCAAATAATTGTATATCTGGCTGCTGTATTTGCATTTTTGTACTTTTCTTTTAGTAACATTTAGCTTCAGAATATTTTTCATTGACATTTTAAGTGAAAAGCAGCTGTAGGTTCTGTCTGCTGTGCTTTTGTGACTCATCATAGTAATCTGATTCACTATGACTTTTACTAATTGGGCAACTTAAACCATTTCTTTGTCTCTTGTTGTATGTAAGCAGCTTGACTTGCATGTCTTTACAGACGCTGTAAATGTCTTGTATGAAAACAAACATCTTTAGTAAAAAATTGCTTATCTTTTGACATACTCGATCATCTTGTTCTCTTCTTTACCGGATCTTACTAGTTTTTGTCATTGCCCTGACAGAATGCCATCTCTTGGTTAATTTTTTTTTAGAGTTCACCATTTTCTTGTTTCCATAAAACAGTGTGATGTATTAGACTTTAGAAGGAATTGAAGAGCTCATGTAAGCCGAACAAAACTAGCCATTTAGAAGTGCAGTGCGTAAGCAGAACAATGAGATGGCAACTGTCATATTTGAAACTACACTGCTGAAATGGCAAAAGTTACCCATAGATTTTAGATGATACGTTTTTCATTGCTCACATCTTGACTTCTTAGTTAAAGTTGCCATTACTGCTACATTTAAAATTCTAATGGCATTCTTTCTTCAAACCTGGCATTTTGTGAATGGAATCCTGTAAACAAGGTATAGCTTTATTATTTATTATACAATGGAAGATCGTAAAAGATGAAAATCGAGCACGCTGATTGGTCAGCCCAATTGGCGTGCCCATTGTAAGTCCAGCATATACCAACAGGAAAAAGACTGTCCGCTAAAGTATCATTCCTGTAGGCATATGCAAAAGAACAGAGATGCATAGAAGGAAAATCAGGTAAGTAAAATGTAAGTAAAAAAAAAAAAAAATCAAAAAATAACTTAATTTTCCTTGTATGCCCTACATCTCCAGAGAGAAACTAGTATAGACATGTTCTGTGTAGAAAACACACTCAGCAAGCACTACAGCACACATCCGTATGCTACTTTCTGATTCGCGATATACTGCATACAAGGAAAATAGGATTATTTTCGATTTTTTTATTTACCTGATTTTCTTTGTAGGCAGTATATCACAAGTCAGAAAGTAGTATACAGATGTGTTCCATATATAAAACAGTCACCAAGCACTAGAACACACATAAAAGGAAAATAGTTATTTATAAATTTTTTTACGCACCTGATTTTCCTTCTATAAAGATCATCACTAATCAGAAAGTAATAGACTGACATGTTCTGTATACAAAGCACAGTCACCAAGCACACACCATACATAAACCCCCTTAACAACACACATTCAGAAACATGAAAAGAAGCATTTCCCACTGACTAGTGGAAGTCTGGTCAGGGCTCTGAGGAAGTTCCCCCTATTCTTTTTGATAAGTGCTGTGAGATCTTTTACATCCATCTACCACTACCACCAACTCAGGCAAATGGGGCCTCAGTTTAATGTCTCATTTGAAGGGCAGATCTTACTCCTGGGATCACATTTGCCAGTTTATGCTTAGGATCATATCCAGCCAGTCAGCATCTGTTATTATCAGTGCTGTATCTCACGTAAGCTACAGTTCATTTATTTATTTTACATTTGTTGGCCAGGTTTGTCCGTTTGAGCTGATACCTCTTTTTCAGTGGAGATACGAGGAGAAAAGGTCCAACACACATACATTTTAATACAGAAAATTGACAGTTATAAAGTGTAATACACGTGTGATATGTACAGAAAAATATTTTTTTTGTAATAAGGTACAGTCATAGTATGATACTGATCCCAAGGACTTTGCCAGTATCCTGCCAGATCGATTCAGTGCCAACTTCACCCCCCCTTCACCCCCTAAAGGGCCCATCTCAATACCGAAAAATTGCCAAATTCCGGTAATCACGGCCACACAGGTAAAAGCTGCACTCTCCAAAGCTAAGAATACAGCATCCATGGGACCAGACGACACCCCGGACTGTGTACTACATGAACTACAAAATGAACTGGCACCTCACCTAAGTGTCATGTTTAATCATAGCCTCACCTCAGGCTTCGTGCCCACTGAGTGGTGCACAGCTATAGTTATCCCACTCCACAAGGGGGGATCCCCCTTTGATCCTGGGAACTACCGTCCCATCAGTCTGACGAGCCTGATCTGCAAGGGCATGGAACGTATTATCATGGAACTTATAAACAAAGACATGGCAACCTTCAAACACTGGATCCCACGCAGTTTGAATTCATGAAGGGCTGATCGTGTCTCCTGAATCTGATTGATTTCTTCTTCGAATATAATATGATCAAACATCTAAGATTTCAGTAGCTGATAAAGACAATAAATACAGTATAAGCTGAATATGGCCTAAGTATTTGTTGAGAAGATGCACAGTTTACAGATGTTATAGTTCAGGAATATCCAGTAGGAGACAGGCTAGTGGGTTGTACTAGGATAGGTAGCCAGATTGTGGTGGATACGGTATTCTTTGTGCCATATTTAAATTCCTTAGTTTTGGTAAGGGCCTTAATGTCCAGTGGAAATTTATTCCAAACTATCGCTGGATTATAGCTGTAGAGGTTGCAGCCTATTTTGTTATGTTTATGGATTTGCAGTAGGTCTTTGTCAGAGCTTCTGAGGGTCCTAGGAGGAGTGTAGATGAAGATTATAGTAGATAGGTTGGGGCAGAAAGCTGGTTAATATAATATGGAATGGATTATTTGAAGCTGGGAGAGGAGACGCTGATGGAGAAATTCAAGCCAGTTCATGTTTTTAGTGAGAGACAATGGAGTGGTGAGATTTATAATTTAGATTTGCTGCAAATATGGCCACTTTGTTAATAGGTAGATTCTAATTTAGTTAGGAGAGGTGAGTTTAGGTTTGTTAGGATTTAGGAGCTATATAATAAGCTTAGTAATAGATAAGCATGGACAAGAGGATATTTTTTCTTTGTTGGTGAGGAACAACTCGTTTCTGTATAAAAGGCCAAGTTTTTGGTTGGTTTTATTAATGCAAGTGTTTACACGTAGATCAAATTTTAGTTGGTCATCAATTTGACATCTAGAAGTTTAGTGGAAGGGTCAGCAGTGATAGTTGTGCTCTCTAAAGAAAGTATGGAGAATGTGGATTTAAAGTTGTTTAAGTTTTTGGGAAGAAAAAGTAATAGTTTTTTTTTTAGGATTTAGTATAAGTTGGTGTTTGGAGAGCCAAGTTTCAACAGAGTTTTAAGGAAGACTGAGTGAGTGACAAGAGTTCTGTGGGAGTGTCCGCAACAGAGATAAGAGTCAACAGTGTATTGGACAGGTGATGTCTGAGGGCAAGAAGTGTAGAGTAGGTTAGTGAAAATATTGAAGAGTAGTGGGCTAAGAATAGAACCTTGGGGTACACCGGTGTTAACAGATGGGGGGGGGCAGAGAACCAGCTTACTGATTGCTGTTGATCAGAGAGCTAGCTAGAAATCCAGGCAACAGTAGAGGTAGATAAATTAACATAGTTAATTTGTTCAGAAGAAGAGGGGTGGGGACAATGAGACTTGCATTTTATTCATTACAAGCTAAGCATATTGGAAGTCAAGCCTCTGTGACTCATTGCATTCATTTATAAGGACTGCAGCTGATGATAATGCTTTTTACCTGAGCAGATAATTGAGCTTGTGCTCAGACGCTGTGCTGGTGAAATCATAGCATGACAGTGCAGGAAGGGCTTCAGTGAGTGAGTGAGTGAGTGAGTGAGTGAGTGAGTGAGTGAGTGATATGGTTCATGCTAAGCTTAATTGTAGGTCCTCCCTTTCAATCTTGCTGTGGGTGCATAGTACAGGGGGGAAGATAGGTATGCTTAAAAAGTTTGGCCATCTGTCTTTGAAAGATTCAATGTCTGCCACATTAAAGAGCTTGCTGAAGGCAGGCAGTGAGAAACAAAAAAAAAAGTGTTGACATTGGATACAATAGATATCCACTCCTCCTCCTTTCTCACTTCTATGCCATTATTACTTTTTTTCTTTCAGTGCCTCTATTTGTGGAAGTTTGTGAATAGGGTGCAGTAGAAGCAGGGAGTTTTCTTTTAAATTTCAACAGTATACCTTCAAGTATCTTGTTAGATACTCTGAAATATCGAAGTACTAAACCAGAGAACATCTAAACTTTGATCCCAAATGATCGAAACTCGAAACAACGCTACATTTTTACGGAGAGGCAAGCACTCTTGCACACCACTGCTAACTATATGTAAAAACTCCCAAGATTTCACAACAGCAGGGGAAAGGACAAATTCCAACTCTATGCTGTTCAGTGATCTCCCACACAGTAATGCCCGCAGAAGTGATTATATGAGTATTCTATCATTTCTGCCAGCATTAAATTTATTTATTTACACTTTGTTTACCAGGTTAGGCCCACTTTGCCAATGTCCTCTTTTTGGTGGCAATCTTAGGTTGTATTAATACTTATTAGAGTTAAGTTGGCCAGGGCACCATGACCTTCCATACTCTTTCTTTATTTCTTGATAAATGCCACAAAGTTTTTTTTTACATCCACCTGAGCTACCACCAACTCAGCCAGATGGGGTCTCACTTTAACATCTTGTCCGAAGGATGGCATACTCAGGAGTGCAGTATCCTTCATATGCAGCACTGCTGTGAAGATTCATCTACATGAAAGGATTCCATCTTGTTAGACTAGTCTTCAGCTTCATGATAGAAAGTTGATATAGATGTCGGTAAAAGAAAAGTTTGGCCATGTTCAGACATGCAGTTTGTAAAAGGTAATTACTGTTTTGAGACTGGTACTCAAAATTAAGGATGCCTTTTACTGTAAGCATGAGCAGTGTGGATAATGAGAAGATGCTGAGACCAGTATAATGTAAGACATATATCAGTAGCAGTGGTGGCTGGTGACTTCAAATTAAAGGGGGGCTGCAGGAGACAGCTGAATGGGTGGGGCCAATGGGAGGGGGTGTAGTCAACTAGAACGGGGTGGAGCTATGCTCAAAACCACAACAACTGGAATTTTACTTAAATACGCTGCCCTGGGTGCCGAACCATCATTACGAGAGTCCAGTCAAGACAAAATGAAGTGTAGAAGAAAAAAATATTTCAATGCATTGGCTACATGACAACTTACTTAATATCTAGATGGAAACACAAAGGTTGTGAGGCATGAAAAAATAAATTACTTTTTAAATACATTACTGGAATGTCAGTCAATATCAAGTATAAAAAAAAAAACTTCTCCTTGCACTACAGTTCTAATTATAATTTATATTCAGCTTTATAAAACTACCAAGTAACATGCTGAAAGTAGCAATCTCTATGATACCCCCACTTGTAAAAATGTTTCTTATTCAAAAAAGACTTGCTGCCTGACTACAACTATCTACTTGTTTCATGGGGAAGACATGATCAAAGTAAAAAATGAACAGCAAACAAGAAACAAGCTCAAGATAAATTGCTTAAAGGATCACTGCACAAGTTATGGACTATGCATGATAGATCAGAATTCTTTTTAGTTTATAGGTAGAGCCTGCAAAGATGACTGCAAGTCTCCAACAAATGTAATGACCTTCTGAAAATACTGTAATCTTGTCCTTTATTACAAATACTGTCATATGCATTTCATTACCTAAGGCTTATACGTTATCTAGCTATGTAAATATTCTCTGCATGGCAACAACGAAAAGGCTTTCAGTGTTTGTAATTCTTTAATAGTATGCTTATTAAAGCTTACTTGCATCTTACAGTCTCCGACAAGATTACCTGATGGTCATTAAAGCATTGCAACTTATACACAGAGCAACACAGAACTGCGACAGCATGCATTTTCTGAATAATAAGTATAAATCAACAGTATAAAAATATGATGTAAAAACAGAACATTCTGCAAAATCAAGGACAGATGAAAAGCCACGGTTGTACTTGTGGTCTACCTTGGATGGGGGAATACTCTGCACATTTACACTGCATAACTGCTCCTTGCCTTGCTTGGACACATCCAGAGCCACTACAATGGGGAGTGTGGTGCAACAAGTAGGTCACAATTTGAAATGTCTCTGGCTGACGGTGATGGCTCTGACACTTATACCTCTCAACCTCAGAGCAAGAAATCTGGACAAAGCCATACATAGAAGTGGGACACAGGCCAAAAAATAAGGACAATTTTTAAATATTGCTCTTATAAACTTAGAAAGGTAATAGAATAGTAGTATTAGTATGAATTATCTGAAGGGTATGACATTTGTAACTCAAATGTCTGCCATTATTTTCTAACTTCAGTCTTTAATGATTTGCCACTAATTTGCCAGAAAACCACAATTTTATGAAAAACAGACCAAAATGTGATGCAAAAATCTAAAACTGCCACACAATACAGATGGGAACCTGTCAAAGAAGGGACACCTTTTTAATATTGGTACTGTTAACTTGAGCAGCTGACAAAATAAGAGCATCTACATGCATTTCTGAAATAAAAGTAATCTATAACTCTGATCATTACAGTTATTTATAATTGTAAACCCTCCACGTTTTCTTCCAAAATTGTCATTTTGCAGAGGGATTATTAGGGAGAGAGCAACATTTTGAGCCAAAATTGGGGACAGTTGAGAGGTTTGGATATTCCTAATTCTATAAAGTGATTTATTTGAATGTACCTCTTAACTAACCTCTTAATGCAGGAAATCTGGACAAGACAAAATATATTGCGGGAACATACAAACAGTTCAAATTGCTCTTGTATAAACTTAAAACAGTTGACAGAATAACAGGTCTTGCTTTAGCATGCATTTTTCTGAAGGTTATAATGTTTGAAACTCAGTGTCTCATTATTTAGTGACTACATTCCTAAATGATTTGCCAGAAAACCACAAATTTTATGAGGAACAAACAAAAATAAGAAGCAAAAATCTATTCATTCTGTAAAAATCGGGACAATTGAGAGGTATAGTTCAGTCTGGGCTGTCTGAGTTTGCTGCCCTTCCCTCCTCACAAAATCATGGTCGAATGGAGCCTCCCCCTGCAGCCATTTCAATGCCCCATTCCTTGGTTATTTCGCCCCATTTACCATAAACACTGTAATGTGCATACTGCTTTACTTCTGCGATGATTTGGATTTTATTTGAAAGTTTTATTTTGCATTTTACAGCACAAACCCTAATAGATATCTACTAAACAAAGCAACGCAGTCTTACAATGAAAATAGACTTAGCATTAAAACTTCTCTGCCCTTGAAACTCACTTTCATTGAAACCCACATTCAAATTAAATACATTTTGCCAGTGGCAGATAAAGATTAACTTTGGGCTGTTTTCAAATCGTAGGCCCCTTGAACACAAAACATACACATGCTCTTTGATACACATTCCTGATTGTATTAAATTATATTCCTTGTACAATACAGTACAGTTGTTAGAGGGCATTTTAAATGTATTGTTTTGAACATTTTTCCAGTAAACAATGAAACAAAATGCATGCACCAATAATGACAAAACTGCTCAATTCAGAACATTGCCATCATAAAAGTCTACTCAAACTTCTACAATCCACCAGTATCAGTAAATATGCACAATCTCTGAAGAAGTGAAAGTCATCTAAATAATTCCACATTAAAGACATCTGTAAATAATAAAGAGGTTGTTGCTAGCGCACAACTTTATATGGCATTTTTTCATCTACAAATAAAGTGCCTGTTGCCCTTGAGGAATAAATTGCCTATGTTGCACTAAAAAATGATAAGCTAGTAATGTTGCAATAGGAAATGGATGGCAAACTGATAACAGCTTCATAGTTACTAGGTTTCTTCTCCTAAAAGGACTGTAGCATCCACCCCCTTTACAACACAGTACAGTATCAACAATGCGTTTACCTACTGTGGGAGTAGACCCACAGCCTTCTGCATCAACAGTAAATATACTACGTGTTGTGCTATTAACAATGCAAACCAACTCAGCATAAGAAGCACTAAACTTTTATTCCCCTGCAGCTCTCAGCTCCTTGTAAAATCTACTCAACACTTAGCTGTATCTCTGAACTTTGCAGCAGAAGAAATCTGGAAAAAGCCAAAATTTATTTGGGGGGGGGGGGCAAAAGCCCAAAAACCAGGGACACATTTTAAACATTTCTTGTATAATGTTGGAAAATTGCTAGAATAAAATGCTGTGTTACCACCATACATTTCACTGCCAAGTCTTGAACCCAGGGGACCCTGTGCAAAACAGTGAGAGAAACATACCACTATGCCAAATCAGCTGTTTTATGAAAGAGAGGAAGACTGAAACTTAAATGACTACCATTTAGTGAATTCAGTTCTCACCATAGCTGTCAACCTTTTAGCACAAAACACCTGAACAAAGTTACAAAGCCAGTAATGCGGGAATACAGCCCATAAATATATTCAGTGAATTCAGTTCTCACCATAGCACTCAACATCTTAACAAAAAACACATGGGCAAAGCCAGTAATGGGGAAATACAGCCCCCAAACATATTCAATGAATTCAGTTCTCACCATAGCTCTCAACCTTAGCACACAAAACCTGGATGAAGCCAATAATGGTGGAATACAGTCCCAAAAAAAGGGACAAATTTCAAATATCCATGTTATAAACTTAGAAAATTGCTAGAATAAAAGGTTTTGTGTTATCATGCACTTTCTGAAGAATATGAAGTCTGAAATTCAAATTTATTTATTTTATTTTATTTTACATTCGTTTACCGGGAAAGTCCGACTGGAACAAGGTCCATTTACAGCGGAGGTCCGGGGAGAAAAGCTTCATAAACATAACAGCACAAGTACAACAAATGACAAAAGAAAAATGCTGTATAGTGGCATATATACAATCAGAGCCATATGCCTGTTATTTTTATTTAACATTTTTTAACCAGGAAAGTCTGACTTGGAACAAAAGCCAGTTTTCAGCAGAGCAGAGAGAAACACTCCAGACACATTCATGTCTTTGTAAGACGGGAGGACATACAGACTCCACACAGAAGGCACCCCAGCCAAGGATCAAACCAGAGAACCTGTAGCTGTTAGGCAACAATGCTACCAGTGCACCACTGCACTACTGACTTTGCAAGGCAAGGAAAAACAAATATACAGAAACCACAGATTTTATTAGGAACAGAACAAAGATGAGGCAAAAATCTGCAAACATTTTACAAATGGTGGTGGGTAGGGAATTCAGGCCGTTGCCATCTGCACCCAAGGTACAGGGTTGACGCCTGAGTATTCTCTGCCCACCACCATGTGTTCTCTAGCCACCAGTAGATAGCAGCAGGGTCATTGCACACACACACACACACACACACACACACACACACACACACACACACACACACACAAAACTGTTGACTGACAGCCCATTTAACATTCCATTAAGGCAGTTGATTTTAAGGACTGTTGAAACCTGTTTTCCAATAAATATATAAACAAATGTCCCAGGGCCAAAATAGAATTCTTGGAATTATACATAAGCTTCCAGAATTCAAGTCAATCTTTCTCTAAGTATAGCCCTCCTACACTGCATGTTTTCAATAGTATACATTTACAACATTGAAAAAGGAAAAAAGAAATCATGAAATGACAAGCTTTAGCCAAAAAAAAAAACAAAAAAGTAAAACTTAAAAATCAAAATCACAGCAGTATGCCATTGTTTAATTTTAACATATTTCTGAATGATTATTTTAAAGAGAGTGCACTGTAGAGTATATAGTATATGTGCCTGGCTATACTCTTGCAGATGCCGGTCACCTGTACTGTGGCAGCACATTTTTTCCTGATAGTCCAAGATAGTCAAGCCTACTGCAGATTTTTTTAGAAACAGACTTTATGGTTTCAGGAGTATTTTTAATGGTTTATGAAAACATAATAGTCCAAGATAGTCAAGCCTACCTGCAGATTTCTTTAGAAACAGACTTTATGGTTTCAGGAGTATTTTTTAATGGTTTATGCAAACATGAACAGTCAACATATAGCTGGTACGTATATCGGGCATGGACCACCATAGTGGGGGGGGGGGGTGCATCCAGGGATGTGTACCGCATCCTTCTGAGAGCCAAATCCTGCAGTACTGAGCGACGTGAGCTTAGAGATTTTCCTGAAACACACACACACACACACACCCTACCTGTCCTCCATAATGGGCCTGCTGATCCTGTCTCTGCTCTCCGCATGATCCTGCAGCTAAGTCCACCTTAGCGATCCTGTCTCGGCCCTACTGATCCTGTCTCTGCTCTCCGCACGATCCTGCAGTTAAGTCTACCTTAGCAATCCTGTCTCTGCTCTCCATTCCTTTCCTCCACCATCCTGTCTGTAACGGCCCGCACATGGGTCTCCCGCGAGAAGGCTGGAGCATCCTGTCCCGCGAGATGCGAGTGAGGAGTAGGCTGGAGTCTCCAGCCTGTGGGCGATGGAGTCTGGTGACCTTCCAATCTGTGCGGTCATGACCGCACTGACCTCTGGCCTGGAAGGGCGGAGTTTCCTGCCTCCCTATCAGAGCAGTCTGGAGTTCAGGAATGAGCACGCATGCGTACATGGAGTTCTGGTTTTCCTAACACAGCAGTCAGGAACCATGCACGTATGCTCGGAGTCCGTGAAAGTTTTTTTATTTTTTTAATTTTATTTATTTTTTTGGCAGGAATTTCTTTTATTCATTTTACAGGTGTGTGTGGGGGGGGGGGCTGCAGTCCTATAGCATGAGACGCCCCTGATCAGTTGTGAGATTTAGAGAAGTAGAGAAGGCCAGAGGAATCCAATGGGGAAAAGCAAGAAAGCATAGTGAAAGAAATTGGTGTTCTTTTACTAGATTAGCCTTTCTTTGTATTTTGCTCAGCTCTCCATTGTCATAGCCTGTAAGAGGATTGGTGCCAGCTACTTGCTGTATTATTATGGGCTTAGTAATGATATTAGACCCTTAATGTTAACATGCATGCATTGTATCTGCTTTCCTTTTAATTTTTTTTTTTTTGCACATCATCAGGTGTTTTCATCTACAGGCATATGGAAAAAGTATGTTTTTATTAAGAACCTCTGAACTTTAGTAATGGGAACATTTAAAAACATATGTATGTCACTATGGCTTAGACTCTGTCATGCTGTAGTGCTTCATGTAATATGATCAGCTTAAATATGTGAATCACATCATCAGGTTGCATATTGAGCTTTGATACTCGAAGGGATTGTGTGGGCTGCCTTTCACTAGACACTGGATGCTATCATACATTTAGATTAAACTTCATATCTGTTCCACAGTGCTGCAACAGCAGAGGAAACATGCTGCTCCCCTGAGCTTCTGTACCTTTAAAATGATTAATTTAGGCCCCACTATCTGCTCTATAGGTAGATCACCTGATTAATGAATGTTAAAAATTCCATGCGGCTCTTTGTGTGTGTGTGGGGGGGGGGGGGGGGGGGTCGAAGTCTGTGTTCATTAGATAAGTAACAAGATAGCATCAATGGAGTTTACAAATCTTTTTCTTAATTTCAGTTCTTTCTTTCCTCCTTGAGACTTCTACTATTTTACAGTGTTCATGTTTAAATCTTTATATTTTTTGCCTGAATATGTAGCACCATATTTTACATGTATACCTTTTATTCTTGGTTTTGTTACAATTGCTTGGTTTTCAGTTGTGTAAATTGTTGGTTGTAGTTATGGAGCCTAGCTAGATATGTAACATTGCTTTAAGGATGGATGAATAATACTGAATATATTCATGTCTTTCTGTATTTCATACGCTTGCTAGAAGTATGAAATTACTTCTGTTTTATTTTGTGTAATATTTTAGTTCTTAGTGTTCAGTTTTGGCCTCTGTCCAGCTAAAATTAAAGCTTGATCTTGTGTATTTTTGAAAGTAGCTGACTCTGCCATTGCCTGTTTTCCCTTTCATCTTTTTTAATTCCAATGTGGGGTGGTTTTTCTTTGATTTTGTTTACCCTCCAAAGCAGTGTAGGCTTTGGTAAGTGCCTGTTGTTTTAGTAGATCGGAAGGATGTGTGTTCTTGGTTATTGTTAAATACAGATTTTCTGTCTCATTTGCATTTTATGTTGTAAACGTATTGTAGATGTGGTAAGATTTACTTCATAGCATATTTACAGTACATATATATATATATATATATATATATATATATATATATATATATATATATATATATATATATAAATGCTGTGAGGATGGTAAGCTACTGTTTTTTTTTTCCATGTATGAAGCAGTGGTTGTTAATTTCTGTCCAAAGGTTGAAACTCCATCTGTCTCAAAATTTTTTGAAATGAGCATAATTCAGAAAGGGCATTAACGTATTTATCTTTTTGCATAATTAGCAACAGGAAATCTTTCACATTCTGGGTATAAGTTGTGGAACATTCAACTGTCAGGTGGCTGATTTCTGAAGCAGCAGGTTAGTGGTCAAATACTTATTAGAATGAAAGATAGTGACACCTCCTTCTACTTCTCAATTTCTGTTGACGTACCTATTGAGTCACTGCTAAAAAACACCCCCCCCCCCAAAAAAAAAAAACAATGTTGTCTTGGTGTCTTAGATCATAAATATTTAATCTCTGGTAAAGCATACGTCATAAATTGTACTGTAATTGTTCATGTTTACTTGAAGTTTCAACCACATCTTCACAGAGTATTAACTTCGAAAGAAAAATAGCCAAGGATTCAAAATATAACCACAAAGCCTTCTTTAGCTATGTTAAGAATCTAAGTGGCAACTCGCAGATATGCACTGAACTAGTGCAAAATAGCACAAAATATACTGAACCTACTGATATTGCCAACATCCTGGCAGATAGATTCAGTGCAAACTTCACCCACCTCTCACCTCCAAAAGGGCCCACAACAATACCGGAAAATTGTAGTGTCCCAAAAATCTTTGCTCAGGTGAAAACAGCCCTTTTAAAAGCCAAAAACACAGCGTCAATGGGACCAGATGGTGTCCCAGGCTGCGTCTTGCACGAACTACAGAACAAACTAACCCCCCACCTAAACACACTGTTCAACCTCAGCCTCTCCACAGGCTATGTGCCTATAGAATGGCGCACAGCAAGGGTTATTCCTCTCCACAAAGGAGGGGTCACAACTGACCCTGTTAACTATCGCCCCATAAGCCTGACTAGCCTGGTCTGCAAGGCTATGGAGCGCATCATCATGGAACTCCTTAACAAAGACATTGGGAACCTCCAAACACTTGACCCGACCCAGTTCGGCTTTGTTAAGGGCAGATCATGCCTACTAAACCTGGTTGACTTCTTCGAGACAGTCACCAAGGCCATAGATGAGGGAAAGGTGGTTCACACAGCCTACCTTGACTTCACCAAGGCTTTCAATACCATTTCCCACTCGGGTATTACAAAAAAATGTCACGAGATGGGTTGCCAACTGGCTTACAGACAGAACTCATACTGTAAGAATAGCGGGTTCCAGGTCCAGCTCTAAACCAGTCACAAGTGGTGTACCGCAAGGCTCAGTCCTGGGACCCCTGCTATTTGACATATACTTCTCTGCAGTACAGACAAACACAGGAGGACTATGGCTAACCAAATTTGCCAATGACTGCAAACTGGGAGCCATAATTGACTCTCCGGCTGACACAGACATCCTCCAAAAGGGCCTTACTGAGACGGACACCTGGTGTCAAAGTCTTGGCCTCAAGCTAAATGCCATAAAATGCATAGTCATCCCATTTGGGAAAAACAAAACACTCAAGAATTACCACATAGGTGGCAGCCCCCTTAATACAGACGAGGTAATAGGAGATCTGGGGACCCAGGTAGATAGTAATCTCTCCTTTGACAATTATTTTGCCAAAGTTGTTAGGAAATCCTTCTATGTGGCCCATCTAATTACTAAAGGGTTTGCATCTAGAAATAAAGAGGTTATAGTGCCCCTTTACTCGTTGCTCATTAGACCCATCATAGAGTACAATGCCTCATTTGGGATGTACCTCACAAGACACTTCCAACAGCTGGAAAGACCACAAAAGTACCTCACCAAGAGGATTACTGGCCTCAAACATATGTCCTATGCAGCCCGACTGAAAATACTCCATTTGTACTCAGTGGCATATTGCTTACTCAGAGGTGATCTCTGCCTGACTTACAAAGCCATGTCCAACTCAGAATTGATGGACATGCTCCACCTAAATATATCCTAGTCACTGCGAGCCACGCGCTCTAGTGAGCTAAACCTCACCACAAAAATAAATAGAACATGCTGGAGGGATAGATTCCTGTCACAGAGACTCCCCATGCTTTGGAACAAAATTCCAGGTTACATCAGGCAGAGCCCCTCACTAACACTCTTCAAGGTAACCCTTGACGAGTGGATGGGTAACAGAAAATACACCCCTGGGATCACTTCATTGGCTTTGCTTGACAAAGGATCAGTTAATTAATCAATGGGGCAGCGAAAGCCGACACACTCTAGCTAGGTTTATAAATGCCCTCGGGCAGGTAGCCTAGTACCTACCTATGAACCTATGATTGTCGCTCGTCTGGTCAAGATAAAACAGGCGAACAGTTGTAGGTTCAGTTCGGTTCAAGCAGCTTTACTATGTACAGACACATCAAGAATAAGCTTAGTAACTTAAACTTAAATCAATTTATAAACAGACTGACCACTGTACTCATGTATGCTAACACACTGTTTTTTTCTCTCAAAATGGCACTGCTGCATGCACATGCTCACTATTTATATGCACGTGCCTACACTTGGTAATGCTTCTTAAAGTTACAACACACGCTATGTTCTACATCCTCCCTCTTTGAGAAATTGGTCATACATTAAAATTACAACATTCATTGACATGCAATTGTACAGAAATGATCCTTCAACATGTAATTATACAGAACTAATTCTTTGACATGCAATCATACAAAACTAAACACATATAAAACCATCATGTCCAGGTTGCTGTGCATTTTACACTAGCTCTAGAAGCACAACCTGATTGTGTAACATAAAAATCAGAATTGGAACTAGCAGTGGGGACTGTTTTTAAGGAATGTTCAACTTTAGGGACATCTGGGGAATCATCAGAAACGGGAATAGGTACTGAGACATGTTCTTCAATAGGAACATTGTCTTGTTTGCTGTGTGACCTAGAATCTGTATCACAGGTACAATGCTGTGATATCGATTCAGACACTGGAAGAAGATGCCTGCATTTTCTCCTGTGTTTTCTACCCTCAGATTCCACTGAGTAGGATCTCGGCTCAGCACATATACCTCTCACTTGACCAATTTGATCAAAGCCTTTCACTGTTTGCATCCTCACTGTCTCTCCCTCTTTTAACAGATGAAGAAATCTGCTCATTTTATCATAGCTGGACTTCTGAAAGGAACGCTTCTTAAGTAGTTGGGCATTGATTGCTCTGTTGTTTTTAGCATTAGGCACCAACAAACTAGAACTGATGTTCTAGGTTGTTCTGGTTTGCCTAGGTAGAAGTTTCTGACCAGGCGAGCCAAGTAGTTTGTCACGGGGTATATTTCTGAGATTAAGCAAATTCAAGAAGAAATTGATAGTGTCATGCTTTTGACCTTTCTAGTAATTGCTTTGCACTCCATACTGCAGCCAGGCCATTTGACTGGTTATTCAGTATTGCTAGTAACATGGATAAAGTCCCACTGCTTTGCAAATTTGTGACATACTTGGTAAACTGGCTCCTGTTGTCAGAAATAACTTTGTGTGGACTACCATGGACTGAGAATTGACGTTTCAACTTAGTAATAACGGTACTGGATATTAGGTTAGGTAGCAAATTGATCTCAAACCATTCCAAAGAAGAGTCTACCAACACTAAGTAATGCTTATTGTTCCACACAAAAATGTCAGTGGCTACTGTTGACTAAGGTGGTTCAGAAATCTGGCTTAGCTGAAGCGGTTCTTTTTTTGCAAACGCGGTTTAGTACTATTGCATACTGAACAAGATGAAAGCACTTTATCAATGTCTTTTGTCAGAGAAGGCCAAAATACTAGTCCTCTCGCCCTTCTTTTGGTAACTTCGGAACCTGGGTGGCCGTGATACAAAATCTGAATGTATTCATGTTGTAAGGAAGTAGGAACAATAACTTATGGACCTTTGAAAATTATACCATCTTCCATCAGCATCTCATCTCTGTAAAGAAGTCAAGTTTGCACTTCTGGCGGTACACAAGATTGTTTTTACAGCCATTCAACATTGATGGAAGTGGTTGAGCTTCTGCAAAATTGGATCAGTTTTTGTATGATCTCTCAGCCCATCAAGTCTCGTGGTAGAAAAATTTTGCACTTCCATGACATCAAAGTCAAAAATCTGAAGAAGTTAATCTTCTTTGAAATAAAATAGAACAGAAAGAGAGACCAGACCACAGCTGATAAAACCATACACAGATTTATTCCAGTAGTAAAAAAAGTGTGAGTGCTTTCGCGGCCAGAGCTGTTTCATCAGACAAAAACTCATTACATTTCCTGTAATTTAAATTCATTCAAGCCAATCATAGACCAACAGCAATTAATAAGTAATCACCCAATAAAATCTTTTCAATCAAATATAAATCAGTACAGGTATATACAATTAAATAATACAATAGATCATCATCTTCTTTCGGCTGTTCCCGTTAGGGGTCGCCACAGCAGATCAACTGTTTCCATTTCTTCCTGTCCTCTGCATCTTGCTCTGTCACACCAACCAGCTGCATGTCCTCTCCCACCACATCCATAAACCTTATCTTAGGCCTTCCTCTTTTCCTGTTACCTGGCAGCTTCATCCTTAGCATCTTTTTCCCAATAAACTCTGCATCCCTCCTCAGCACATGTCCAAACCAGCATAATCTTGCCTCCAAACCTTCCAACCTGGGCTGACCCTCTAATATACTTATTCCTAATCCTGTCCATCCTCATCACACCCAGTGCAAATCTTACCTGACTCCTGCCTTTTTGTCAATGCCACTGTCTCCCAAAAATACTACAAGAATGTGCAGCAAGAAAATACTGCAAAAAAACCCACATAAAAATGCATACCATATATATATATATATATATATATATATATATATATAAAATGTGTAATACAATATTCACAAATTTACCTTTTAAGGGGTCTGTTAGCTAACAGATTTAATAGAGAGCTTATCATTTAGGCCCTTACCCATTGTTGCTCTCATTTTGATAGTCCACTCTAGTTCCTTATTTTCAACTCTTTTTCTGATTGCACCTCCTCTATTCCCTATCCATACTTTTTCTACAACTATAAACTTAAATGTATGTGATACATCTGTAGCCAAAATATGTCTCGCTAGTACATTGGTGTCAGTTTTCCTACGAATATCTTACAAGTGTTCTCTAATATGATCACATAGTCTACGTGTGATCATGCCTATGTAAAATGACTGACATATAACACAGTAAGCTAAGTACACTATATTGATGGTGTTACAGTCAGCTGCTAGGCCAAAGGTCAAATGTTTTCCAGTATCTGGGTTTAAGAATGTTCCCTTGCTGTCCAATGAATCACAGAAATTACACCTTCCACAAGGGAAGGTACCATGACTATGAGTGATGACAGGTGCAGAATATGCAGCCATGTATTTAGGACCATGTAACACTCTTTTAAGTGATTTCTGATTCTTAAAAGCATACCTTGGTTTATCACCCACTAAATTCCTAACCCGGTCATCTACACATAAAATATTCCAATTCTTGTCATATACTCCTTTCAATAATCAAATATTACTAGAGTAGGTTACATGAATTCTCATAACCTTACTCCTGTGGGATTTCTGTCAGTTTAGGGGAATGCATTCAGAGAAGTATGGCTTAACTTCCCTATTCCTAGAGGAAGCTACCAGGGATGTAGTAGGATATATCTCTCTTGGTATAACCTCTCTCAATAAATTTTGTCTCTAGTCCATGCAGTTTTTCCATGAAATATCATCCTCTGCGGTCAGCCTTGAAATTCTTAGAGCTTGCCCTTTTACAACATTTTTGAACACATGCTGTGGGTGCATGCTCCGCCTATGTACATAAGTATTCCTGTAACATTCTTTCTGGAAAACTTCCGTGAAGAACTCCCCTGTATCTCTCCTCTTAATGTTGACATCTAAAAATTCAGTAGATGTAAGCGAACTCTTAACAGTGAATTTCAAAAAAACTAGTACTGTTATTGACATACACCTGAAGAAGCATTTATATGAAAGCGCTTTTGTCTGTTCCTATTAAAACAGTTGGAGAACCTGGAGCCTTGCCTGTGCTTGTTTTATGTCTTTGAATGAATTTAAATTACAGGAAATGCAATGTGTTTTTGTCTGATGAAGCAGCTCTGGCTGCGAAAGCACTCACACTTTTTTTACTACTGGAATAAATCTGTGTATGGTTTTATCAGCTGTGGTCTGGTCTCTCTTTCTTTTCTATTTTACTTCAATTGTATTTTTGGGAGACCAATTTGCCTGCATCACACTTTCGTTTTTTTATACCTGTTAATCTTCTTTCCATTCATCATTGATGGGTTAATTTCTAGCTCTCGGAACAGAGTCGGCCTAATACCAAGCTCCCGCCAGCCAAAAAACCCTCGAGCTAAGCTTCTACTCACAGTGCCCTTCTGTCTGTTACCTCAGATCTCGTTTGCCACATAGCTGTAAAGCCGCGTTTCAGCTAAGCTCTCAGCTAAATGAAAACTTTTTGATATCTCTTAGGATTTTTTGTCATGATTGTGGTTTATATTGATAATTATATATTTTATAGTTATATTTAGAACCTTTCACTCCTGCTTCTACCCGTTTGGTAAACTTTTAAGTGCCATTGGTGGTATGGCCTTCTCTCTCCACCCTTGAGGTATTCCTTGAATACCATTGTTGGTATCGCTTTCTTTCTTTCTGGACGTATGTCTTTGGTATTGTGTGTATTTAGATAAGTTTAGATATAGCAGAGTTTAAAAATTTTTTCCTATAGTATTCTGCCTTTGTTGTTGTGTATAATTTTCATGATGTCTGATAAAAAGGGCACATCGGGTTTCAAACATTGTGCTTCTTTTAAAGGTAAGCTTCCGAATAGTGACTCTCATGATGATTGTGTTTATTGTTTAGGGGTACCCCATCTTTCAGTGGAACCTCCCTGTGTGATTTGTTAAAGTTTCAGTCAGCGCACTTTGAACGAGCGCAAGAACAAGTTGATCCTGAAGGGCCTACTTAAGTCGCCCTTTTCAGAGGCCCTTTCTGCGATGGAGGTCTCCCTCCTCCAGTTAAGGATAAGAAAAGGTCCCATTCGATTCCCTCTTCCCCATCTGGTGACCAGGGTAAATATGTGAAACCTACAGTACCAAAACTATCTTCGGAGCACAAGTCTGCCTCGTTGGCACCAACCTCTTCTGGTCCAGCTATGACCATTACTATGTCGACGCCAGCTTCAGCTCCGATACTATCTCTGGCACTGACTATCGACATCACCATGAATACTACGACTTTGTTACAGGGTACCGCTTCGGCACAGTGCACACCTTCAATGTCTATCTCTGCAGTTACTATTGAACCTTCTGTGTCAGCTCTGAGTGCCCCTTCAGCTCTGAGCTCTTTTATGGCCCCGATAAGTATGAATTTGACCCCACTGCTTCTGGTCTCCAAACTTGAGACATCGGTGCTGGTAGATTCCACACCACGGACCCGATACTCTCCATCCATTGACCCATTTCTAGGGCAGGTGTACAGTCCGTTCTTAGAATGACCTGACTCCCCGTTGGGAGTATCCCCTAGATTCCACCAGGAGCCTTTCAGAACTTGATGTGGTGCATCTTGTGGACCAGTTGTTGACAGCCAGGGGGATACAACTCCTCCCAGGACCCATCCTCCTGCAGGACTTGGGTTGACTTCTCCACGGGCTCCATCATACTCTCCTCTTTTGACCATACCGGTTTCAAAGTCCTCTGCTCCGGCGTCTTTTTTCGGACCCCTCCCATCTCGGCGCCTGTAGTGGACCTCACTGGGGCTCCGGGACTGTCCCTTTGGTTCTCGGTTTCTGCTGAACCAGTCCTTCCTCAACCCTGTGATTGGGCTGCAGGCTCCTCGGTTCGTGGCATGGTTCCGAGTGTTTCTTCGACTCCATCCTTAGTGCCAGAAGTCCTGTCTGCACCGATCCTGCTTGAGGGTCCATCCTCAGGAGCGGGTTTGATGAAGCGGGGTGTGACTCCAGTTCCGAGGTTGTCCTTCTCGGTTCTGGGCTCCCACCCCTTTTCGGACAGACCTGCTTTTCATGCTATGGAGAGGGCATTTGCTTCTGGAAGCATTCCGCCGATGTCGGAACCCCAGACTTCTTCCCCTAAGCTACAGTTATGACAGGCCACCTCCCCAGGACATGGGACAGGAAAGCTGCAGGACCCCCTGTTGCAGGGTGCCCTCTCTTCCGAGTCTTCCTCAGAAGTCCCTACTGAGGAGCCCCCATGGAAGAAATTGTGCAAGAGGAAGCATGTAGACTCTCATGAGAAGTCTCTAACAGAAGACATGGATTTTGATGATGGTGAAGGGTCCCCATGGTCACCCCTGATGATGTCTCCTTCAGAGACATCCTTGAAATATTGAAACAGAGGGGTGACTGGAAGCCCACTAATTCTTCTTCCCAGGAGTCCGTGTTTCTGCAGGCTTTCCATGCCCAGCCATCTACCTCTTGCACGACCCCACCTGCAGATGAGCTAGTTCAGCTCATGCTGCAGCATACTTGGAAGAACCTTGATGCAATCTCTCGGAGACCTGACAAGATACTTTCTCCACCCGAGTATAACTCACGTTGATACAGAGGTTTACCAGTCGATGCTATGCTGGTGGTGGCGGCCACGAAAAAGGATCTCGCTGAACAGAGTCCTACTGTTCACCCGCCGAACAGCGAGTCCTGGGCCATGGACAGATTGGGGAAGTGAGTCTTTGCTTTAGCGACCTTTGCCATATGGTCCCTGAACTACTTGGCACATTTTACGGGGCTCCAAAGAGACTTGATCTCTGAACTCTCTGGAACATTCTCTGAAACAGTCGCAGGACAGGTGTCTGACGAGATGAAGGATAAAGTTGCCTCACAGCTCACAACCCTGGCATCAGTCTCCACTTTGTACATGAGGTTGCTCTCACACGCAACTGAAGGGGCGGCTAGAGCTGCGGGTTCAGGCATAGTTATGAGACGCCATGCCTGGATGTGCCTTTGTGACCTTGCAGACCCTTTCAAGTCTTCCTTCCTGAATGCTATCAAAGCTTCATCTCTTTTTGGCCCTAAGGTGAAGGACCCTCTGGCCAGGTGTGAGCAGGATGGTAAGACCCTGTCCGCCGTAGGTCTACATTTTTCCAACCCTCAACATTCCTTTTCCAGGAACCAGAGGAGTGGCAAAATGTGGCACAAAAAATCTTGGGGTCCTTTCCATGCCATGCATGATGATACCCCCAGGGGCAGAAGGGGTAACAATTTTGGAAGATGCCCCTTCCGAGGCAGAGGGGGTCCACGTAATCAGGGACCCAGTGATTCTTTCTCTGGGCAGTCTTATCAGCGCTCCTGAAGAGCGGCCCGATTGCTTTCCTCTGGAAGCAGTCAGGGCTCGTTTCTCTCTTCACCAAGCTGTCTGGCATTCAATAACCACCGATCATTGGGTGCGAAAGGTCATAACCAGAGGTTGCATCATTCCCCTCATCACTTACCCAAAGCTCCCAGCAAACCTTCCTGATGTTCCACCCAGTCAAAGTGAAAAAGCAGCTGCAGAAATAAACAAGCTGTATCAAAAAAGTCTTATCCAGTTAGTCCCACCAGACCAGTGTGAATCCAGATTCTACTCAAGATTCCTTTTGGTGCCAAAAAAGACAGGGGACTGGAGACCAATTTTGGATCTCAGCAATTTGAACAAGTCGGTTGCCCAAACGAAATTCCGGATGGTAACTTTTCAGTCCATTCTCCCCTTTCTTAAGGGAAGGCGATTGGATGGGCTTGATAGATCTCCGGAACACGTATTTCCATATTAAAATGGACAAACATTCCAGGAGTCTACTTCACTTCCAGCTAGGAGTCAAACTACCAGTTTTGTGCCCTGCCATTTGGACTCTCTACAGCCCCCAGAGTGTTCACAAAGTGCATGGCAGTTGTTACAACTCTCTTGAGACTGCAAGGATTCCAGGTGTTTCCGTATTTGGATGATTGGCTCCTTACCACCCCCACCAAGCACCTTCTGGTAACAGCCCTGCAGTACACCCTTTCCCTGGCAAAACTTTTGGGAATAACAGTAAACTGGGAGAAATCCAATCTTGCTCCCGTCCAGAAGATAGAATGTATCAGAGCAGTCTTCGACACCCGCTCTTGTGTCACTCCCAGCTCACAGACTTCAGAGACTGAGGCTTCAGCTCCAGGTAATACTCTGTCAAAACAAAGTCTGAGCGAGAGAGGTTCTTCAGGTTCTAGGATCCATAGCAGCTTTCATACCAATAGTGCCTCTTGCGAAACTGCATATGCAAATACTTCAGTGGCTTCTGCTCTCTCAATGGTTTCCGAATTACCACCCTCTGTGTTTTCAGATTCAGATAAACAATTCTCGCAAGTAGGACCTTCTTTGGTGGATGAGGCCAGACAGAACTTTGGAGCCATTCATTCCAGCTCCCTTAGCCCAAAGCCATTGTGACCACGGATGCTTCCCTGATAGGGTGGGGGGCCATTTCCAGGGAACAACAGCTCAAGGCGCATGGTACACGTTGGAGGCCAACCTGCATATCAACATTCTAGAACTGAGAGCAGTGCTGTTAGCGTCACAAGCATTCCAACCTGTTCTTCCTTTTGGAACGTTTGCAATTCAGTCAGACAATATGTCAGTAGTCTGGTAAATCAACAAGCAAGGAGGAACCAAGTCCTATCCTGTGTCGAGAGGCTATGAGAATTTGGCAGTGGGCAATAGCTTCCATCAGCTTTCTGATAGCTAGGCATATCCTGGGGATTTCCAACGTGATTGCAGACAAGTTGAGCAGATGTAATCTCTTGCCTCACTAGTGGTCTCTCAATTCTGAAGTAGCGGCAGAAATCTTCAGCCATTGGGGCCAGCCTTGCTGCGACCTATTCGCCTCCCCGTCAAACAACAAATGCAGCTGCTATTTTGCCCTATTCCCCCAAAAGGGGGAGTCCCAGAGGGATGCTCTGATTCACGATTGGCTCACGGGACTGCTGTATGCCTATCCCCCCATTCCTCTGATACCCCAATTCATAAAGAAAGCCATTCAGTTGAAATGCAAAGTGATCCTCATCGCCCCCTTTTGACCTCGACAAGTTTGGTTCCCCTTCCTTCGGCCTCATCTGTTATGTTGACCGCGGATTCTGGATCGTCTTCCAGACCAAATTTCTCACCCCCAAGGGTTGAGTCATCCGAACCTGTCCAGTCTCAAGCTGATAGCTTGGTTTCTCCACTTCCGTTAGTTGCCAGGCAGGATGATCTCAGGTGAGGACCTGTTCTTGACATTATTCTGGCCTCTCATAAACCATCCACCAGAAGACTATTTCTGGACAAATGGAAAAGATTATCTGTTTGGTCAAAGGAAAAGATGCTAGATCCGTATTTGGCTCCAATCACAGCGGTTTTACAATTCCCAAGTTTTTAGAAGATGGAGCAGCAGCCTCTACCATAAGAGTACATCTCGCGGCTATTTCAAACTGTCATAATGGATTAGATGGTACTCCCCTCATATCACTGTGTTTATGTAAGACTTTTCTCAAAGGAGTTTCTCACATTAGGCTTCCAATCAGACAGCCTATAGAGCCATGGAACCTCATGTTAGTTCTCCAGTCTTTGACTCAACCTCCTTTTGAGCCCACAGCGAAGTGTGGTGTGACCTCAAATTCTTGTCATGGAAATCCCTCTTTCTGGTAGCCTTTACATCAGCCAGACGAATTTCTGAGCTTCAGGCATTATGCATCAAAAGACCGTATCTAATCTTCCACAAGGACTGAGTATCACTCCAGACAAATCCATCTTTCCTCCCCAAAGTTATGTCTGACTTTCCCATCGGTCAGACTATTGACTTACCAGTATTTTTCCTGAATTTTTCTAATAAAGGGGAATACTATCTATATTCCTTGGATGTTACCAGACAATTGAGATTTTATTTAGATAGGACCAAAGCAATTCATAGGACTGACCAACTTTCCACTTCCTTTTCCGGGCCTAGAATGGGAAATTCTGTCTCCAATGTCACTTTATCAAAATGGCTAAGGGGCTGTATACATTTCGCTAATTCATTTGCAAAAGAACCAGTGCCAGTAAGTATTAAAACCCATTCCACTAGATCTGTGGCAACATATGTAGCCTTCCATTCCAGGGCTTCTATGGATGATACCTGTGCAGCAGCCACTTGGGCTAAACCCCACACTTTTATCAATCATTACAAATTGGATGTAGTCTCCAGAGGGAGAGCTGCCTTCGGCTCAGTGGTACTCAGGAACGTTCTTCCATAAGGGCCACCCAAGGATCTCAAGGTAGCTGGGGATTCTGTCCCATCAGTGATGAATGGAAAGAAGATTAACAACATCAGATAAAGAAGTTATGTCCTACCATAACGTTCCATCTGTGTTGATGATCTTCTTTCATTTACCACTTCCCACTCTCCTTCCCCCGCCAAAGGCTCCTGGAGGTTACCTTGGGTCCAAGTGGTGTCTTAGGGAATTTGTACAGAAATGGCCTCTGCTTTACTTGTATAACATGGGCAAACTTGATCTGAGGTAACAGGGAGAAGGGCATTGTGGGTAGAAGCTTAGCTCGAGAATTTTTGGCTTGTGCGAGCTTGGTATTAGGCCGATTTGGTTCGGAGGGTTCGGAATATGAATATAGGAATATACTGCATTGTATTTTTTCTCTTTTCTTTAGTTTGTTTGTATTAGCCAGGCATTTGCATGTAATTATAAATGCACCTTATAACTTGGTATAGCTTAAAAACAAAATGACATAGGAATGTTTTATTATTTTTTTATATATTTTTTTTTTTTTGGAGGGGGGGGTTCATGGCTTGTATAGAAGAATTAAGGACCTTATTTAGAGTTTTAGTATATTCCTCTGGTTTGGTTATAAGGCTATCCAAAATATTTTGATTACATTTACTAATATAATACATAGGTCTAAAATGGTAAGATATTTAAAATTGATTCTGAATACAGGTACAGGGAGGCTGCTATGCAGAGTTGATGCATATGGTCGTGTACGTTTGGAAAATAGTAAGTAATTTTGACATCCCTCTGCTCTATAAGACTTACACCCAGACTCAGTCACAAAAATCCTTTGATTTTAGACGTTTTGTTTATCTAACATTACTGAGGGATGGGTGGTTAGGCACACAAAGTTGTGGGGTAGGAGAATAGAAGTCACTATGCGGAAAATACTATCACTAATACACAACAGTATATATTTATATTATCACATTGCTTATTGTGCTTTATTAACACTAATCAAGAAATATTTTTACACTTTCAGAAATTATATCTTTACATTCATGGAACATTAAGGGAATTTCAGACAAAAGTAAATGGAATCTAGTCATGCATATTATATATCAAAGTAAAACAATGATAACCTTTCTTCAAGAAACTCACCTGATCTCACAACTCTGGGACAGCGAGAGAAAATGTAAATGGGTCAAGCATATAATAGCTGCTGGACACAATTCTACTTCCAGAGGGGTTGCCTATCAGGGGGAAATTGTTTCCATGAAGACTAACTTGAATGGTAGATGGGCTATGTTTACCTCAAATTTCCATAGCATAAATAAACCTTTACTTTTCCTAAATATATATAGTCCCTGCTCTAACCAACAAACGTTTATTTATGAAATCTTTAACTTACTTATTGAATTTCCTAATCATTTATATATAATCGGGGAGAGATTGGAATGCAGTAATGGAACCTGGCAAAGATAGATCCAGTAAAGAAACCAAGCAACCGCATATCATAAATATAGCTTTTAGTGAATTACAAAATACTTTTGAGTTATTTGATCCATATGAGAATTTCCAACATGACAAAACAATATCCAGATATAGCTTCTTTTCTACGTCTCATAAATCTTGGTGTAGAATAGATGCCTTCCTAATCTCTCAGTTCTTTTGGTCGTATAAGCTAAAATACAGCATTTCACCTAGATCTATCTCAGATCATTCTAAAATTAATATATTCCTAAACCTGCTAAATTTCAGCCAAAACATAATCTTATTTTAATAAGTGGACTTTAAACCCAGAAATTATTCAGAAACAAGAAGTAGCTAAAGAGATAAACAGTATACTCTTTCAATTAGATTAAGAAATCATAATTACTCCAATACGTTATGATAAGCAATGGGAAGCTGCAAAAGCAGTTATTAGAGGTGTCATAATTTAAAAAATCTGCCTGGTTTAAGAAAAAATATAATAATACCAAAACCACATTAGAATCGCAAATTGTGTCAGCAGAACTACAATTACAACAAAAATATTCAAAAGAATTAGAGGAAAAATGTATGGAATGGCAAAAACAACTACATAAGCATTACTTAGAAAATTTTACTTTTTTAGAAAGCAGGTCTTTATATCAATACTCAGAATGGGCTCAAACACCCTCAAGATTTCTAGCCAGGCTAATAAATATTAAGAGTGGCCCACCAAAAATTAAAGAATTACATTATGAAGAACTTAAATTTCAGGAAAACCAAGACATATTAAATGTATTTGAGAACATATATAAAAGGCTGTACAACATGCACTTACCACCCTCAAATTACAAATTTAATGAGTTCATTCAAGATTTAAAATTTCCACAAGTTACACAAGAACAACAAAAACTTTTAGGGGCACCACTACACCTAACAGAGATAAAAGAAGAAATAAAAAATCTCAAGCCAGGTAAATCTTCAGGACCTGACGTATTTACCTCTGAATTTTATAAAATATTCTCAGAACCGGTCTCTAAAATCCAAGTTAAAGTATATAACTATATAATACAACATGAGATAACAGACTTATATATAAATAATTCTAAGACCATTCTAAGACCATCCTTCTACTTAAACTGAATTCTGTCCTGATGGATCCCACTAATTATAGACCAATAGCCCTCATAAATACTGGCTTTAAAATCTTTGCTCAAATTTTAGCCAACAGGTTGAAGAATATACTTCCCTCTATTATATTGCATAATCAGTTAGGTTTTATGGTACATAGGCAAACAAGTGATAACACTCTGTTACTAGACACAGCTATCAGATTACTAAAAACATATAAACATCCCAAATGCGTTATTGCTGCAGATGGTACTAAAGCTTTCGACAAGAGTAAATTTAAACTTTTTATTTAATGTTATGCCTTTATTTGGTTTTCCTAAAGAATTTATTAATAAAGTTAAGTTTTTATATCAGATGGCCTCAACTTCCATTCAGATTAACAGTAATAAAACAAAACTTATCCCCATTTCAAATGGCATGAGTCAAGGGTGTCAACTTTCTCCTTACCTCTTTAATTTATACCTAGAACCCCTACTACTTTATATATCATAGAAATCTTTTTTGCACATTCCAAAAGTATTAAATACTAACATTATATATTCGGCTTTTGCTGACAGCTTAAATATATACTTACATCTCCCCACAACAGATCTTCGTAAAATACTGACAGCCATTGAAAAATTCTCAGAGATTTCAAATTGCAAACTAAATCCAAACAAATCTCAACTTTTCCCACTAAATCCCATAAGACATATGCACGTTTACTTCCCAGAGAGCAAAATAAAGATAATTTATCAACTAAAATACGTGGGGGTAATATATACGCCCAATTTTAGTGAAATTATTAAAAACAACTTAACCCATACCAAGAATACTATTGAAAATGATATGAATAGATGGAAAAATATCAATATGTCTTTGTTATCAAAAAGCAGTATCGTTAAGATGAACATGCTACAAGAATTCTTTTCCAAATGAATGCTACCTTCACAATTATACCTCAAAATTTTTTTATAGACATGGAAAGAAGTATATCCAGATTTATTTGGTATCCTAAATCTACTAGAATCAAATATGAAAAGCTTATACTTCCTAAATCTAAAGGTGGGTTAGGGTTACCTGATTTTAAATTATACTACAGTATTATCCAGGCATATACACTATGTCAAATCTTAAATTATGAATCAAACACAAACATATAGAATTTGCTATGAACAAATTAAGACAATTGGGTGCATTTCTAGGGTTCTCCTCTTCTTAAACTTAAACCAAAACTCTGTTTATGTTAAGAATTTACATCCACTTATTAAACAAATGGTTTTAACTACTCAAAAGCTTTTTTCATCTGTACAGTTATCAAATGCCCTCCTTCTACTGCAACCTATACACCTTAATCCTAATTTGCAACTAAATAATAAATTGATAAACTTGCAAGAGTATCCCTTAATAAGAGATATTACAGTATGGGAAATTTATAAATGGAAGGAATGTGGTATTACACAATTACGAGAGCAATTAAATCTCCCAAAGAAATACGTAATTATTATGAACTCACTCAAATACCTTGTAAACACTAAATTTCATACTGAAAATTTTGATAAACAAGATACTAGTTTGTCCCAGTTAATTCTAAAAAATCTAACTACCAAGGAGAAAATCTCTAGAGTCTATAAACTTATAAATGATATAAAACATCAGAATTGTTCTTTATTCTCCTCATACTGGCAGAAGAAAAACCCACAAACTACTGAACAAAATAAAAAAGATGCCATCAAAAACACGCTCAAATTCAGCCCATTCAAAAAGTTATTCTACACCCAACTTATGATTAACAATAATGCATACTTTACCCCTCAAAAAATTAGTAAATTTAATAACAAATACTCACCTGAATGTCCTCAGTGCAAGAAACAACCAGCAGACATTCTATATGTTATGTGGGAACGTAATAAAGTTCATAACTTATGATGTTCAATAAGGGCAAGACTAGAGAAAATGGGCTACCAAAAAGTACCTTATCCTGGGAAACAGTAATACTGCACATAAATATGAATAATCTTCCCAGAGTCTTACAGCATGTCCTCAACCACCATATGTTCTCTAGTCAAATTCTATATTACAACTGGACTATTGCAACCCCACTCACATGGGAAGGTTTTAGAAATGTAGCAATCAAATACATTGCCTCCCACAAGCTACTATATGTTACTAAGAAACTTAAATATTACCAAGAGTATTGGGAATACTTATTAGATTTCATTCACAAGAGGTAAAAATATTAAATCTAAACGTGAAATATGCAATATATGTAAGACAATCAATAAGGATATACTTAGAACCTTTTTAACATTGTCATTTTATAAATATTTGCATAGATAAGTTGATTAAAAAAACACATACCCTATATAAAGAGGTTTTAGTTTGACTTTCCGTAGTATATGTAATAAACAACTAATTGTACTGTTTTATTCTTCTTATCACTGCAGAGTATGTGGTTAGTACAAAAAAATGGATTTTTGAAGTGACTTCTTTGTATGTATTGTATATAGAATGTTATGTTTTGTTGTATGTTGTGTGTGTATCTTATTGTATAATGTCTTACATGCTGTAACCTAAAAAACTGCAATAAAGAAATTTTTGAAAAAAAAAAAGTGATTGACACCACAGTTACGACAGTTAACAATAAAACTTGACTTGGGTTTTGCTGACTTACCATTATAGTGCAGTGAGCATGTCCGTTTTGCTGAGCTAGTCTTAGAACTTGCTGGAAAATTACGGGTCCTCCCCGGAAAACCTTCAGGGGCTGCAGCTGCCATGTGCTTAGGCCTGCTTCTGCTAACCACACTGTCTACGCTTGCTCTAGTGGCTGCTGAAACCATGCTCTTATCACTTGCAAGCATACTTGTGTGCCTTTTTTGTAAGCTTATGGATTTGACAAATCTCTGTAGCTTTGCTCAATGTTAAATCACTGTCACAAAGCAAAATCTTTCTCACTGCAGCTTTATTAACACCACACACAACCCTGTCCTTTATCAACTCGTCTTTCAAATCACCAAATCTGCAAGTTTTAGCTTTATTTCTCAAGTCAGTGATGTAAGCTGCAAAAGTTTCTCCTGGCTTTTGGTCTGTTGTATAAAATAGGTGCCTGTCTAATGTAACATTTGTGTGAGGGTTACACGTTTCTCTAAATTTATGTTTGGACCATTAAGGTCCTCTCTTGATTCAGCCGGTACAACAATATGGTGGTTTTCTCCCTTTCCTGCATATACTGCTGGTGCATACACAAATGAACACTCTCTTTCAATGGCTTCTGACCCCGCTATGTTAAGTAAAATAATTGCCCTTGTACATTCATTTTTGTCAGAAAACGTTGCTTGTATGAAAATGTCATATTCCTGCTCAAATGTTCTCCAATTCTCTGCAATATTATGATGAAACACAATTGGACTGGGTCTGCAAAACGCCTGTGCCATATCAACACACAGTAGTGAAGATGCTTGAAATTGTGTACGAACACACACACACACACACACACACACACATATATATATATGTATATATACCAGAAATGTATGCCAGAACTTGCAACTATGCCCAGTAGCACAACAGACTCTCTGAAACCACTGCACTTTGCTAAATAAGTCTCTGTAGCACAAGAACACACTAAAATCATTGTACTTTGCGAAACTACCCTTTATCAGTGTAAGAAACACTTGGAAATTACTGTACTTTGCAAATGAACTGTATGCAGCACAAGAAACACTTCTAAATGACTACTTTGCAAGTAAACTGTATACAGCACAAGAAACTTTACAAAGTGGCTTTACTTTGTGAAATAACTCTGTAAAGTGTAAGAAACACTTTGAAATGGCGTCACTCTACTAATTAATGTACACAGCACAAGAAACATTTGAAATGGCTGCACTTTGCAAAATAACTACTTCACACACAGTAAACTCTGAAATAATTGCACTGTAATAAAGCACACACTGCAAATACTTTGCACCCTCTAGTTATACTTTGAATGGTTTCGGTCAATGCGAAATAGTAGCTCATGCCAAAACACAGTAATTTACTAAAAACATGCAGTCGCCTTGCTTTTCTAAAGTTGTTTTGCCCTTTTATTGTACTCGTTATGCCCATTTGGCCTCTTATCCTGCTCATTATGCTGTAAACATGCTCAATATGCAAATTGGAGTTAACTCTGAGCCCCATAGAAGTATTTCTGATAGTTTTTCAGATATCATGGTTTCAAATACTTCATTTAATCAGCAATGTGTTTTGTCACTTTTGTTTGGTTAATAATACATTTTGTGCTACTCGTTTGATTAATAATGCATTTTGTGCCTTGTATCGTTTTCTTTGCAGAATAAATCATTTGTGCAAGTTTTGATTACCTGAAGGTTGTTTCCGGCCTTTTTTAATTGTTTGAGCACTGTACAACCCAACCTGCTCAGTATACCTTCACCGTCAACTCTGCACCTCATGGTTTGAAGAAGTTGCACTGTCAATCCCGGTTCTGACACCACGTCACTCGTCCGGTCAGGATAAAACAGAACAGTTGTGGGTTTGGTCCAAGCAGCTTCATATACAAACATATCAGGATTAATCTTAGTAACTTAAACTTATAAACAGTGGGATTACTACACTCGCACATGCTAACACTCTGGCTGTTGTCTCAAAATGGCACTGCTGCCTGCACGTGCTCACTATTTATATGCATGTGCCTACACTTGGAAATGCTTCTTAAAGTTACAACACAGGCTCTGTTGTAGGGTTGGGAGGGTGGCCTAATGGTTAAGGTGTTTGCCTTACAAACACAAGGTGCAGGGTTTGAGTCTCACAAGGGATAATTGGCTAGGCTTAAAATGGCTCGCAAGAGCAGTTAGCTTAGTACTAATCTATGAACCTATGATAATTGCAGGGGTTTAATCATATCATCAGAAGGCATGTAAAGGTCCCTAAAAAGCATTTAGTAGAGCACCAAGTAGCATTTGTATTTTTTCAGGCCTTGAAGTCTTCAGCATCCTTAGAGTCACAAAAAAAGTATGCAGTGCCACTTCACTTAAAATGATGACCATTTTTTCTGAGAAACTTTCATTGTTTCTCAGGAAGTCTTCACTGAAATTCTTAATCTGTTGGAAGTCTTTAGAGTAATCGTCAGAATCAACAGAACCCCATTTATCTAACATTGGAGATGTTTCCTAATGGGTTTGTGGTTAGGATTGTCCTCCCTTCCTTTCTAGTCTGGCATTTTTTCTGACTTTCTTGTTCTGGGGGAGCAGAATGTGATTCCATGCATCATACAATAACAGTACTTCTTGCCTGTAAGCCTTCAGGTAATCCCTACTGCTTTCACAGCTTTGATATCAGTTCTGGCTTATTTTGTGGAACATTTCCCACATTAACAGCTAAAACATTAATGAAGGCAAAGTGTTTTTCTGGCTTCCAAATAATGAGCCAGAACCCACAACCACATTGTGTGTACTGCCTGGGTTAGGAACTGGACTTAAGTGGTAAAGATTTAACCTGGAGACTTGCAGATGTTTAAGGAATAGTATTAGTTTTATAGAATACATATTCCTTATTGTGACTCTTACGACCCGACTTCAGTCAGCAGCCCGGGTTCTGGTAGAGCTGCCTTGGACAAAATGACATTAGTGGCTGATATAAATGCACTCTTACCAAGGATGATAATGTTTGCAGAGTCCT
Organism: Protopterus annectens; assembly: GCF_019279795.1. Lineage (NCBI taxonomy): Eukaryota > Metazoa > Chordata > Ceratodontiformes > Protopteridae > Protopterus > Protopterus annectens. The sequence goes on from NC_056726.1 coordinate 190,021,815, forward strand.
GCTACAAGAACTCCACTTGGATGAAGATCCAGGACTGTAGCATGTGTATCTAGTGACTGAGATGGCCAGAGAGTGCGTGTGTGTGTGTGTGTGTGTGTGTGTGTGTGTGTGTGTGTGTGTGTGTGAGAGAGTGTGTGTGTAATATAATCACAGGTATATAGAAACATGGTCTTGTGCTGGGGCCAGTGTTGTACACATTGCAGCATGCTCTGACACCAATGGGACCTTGCTAAGGACATACAAAACATTAGACCAACTGTTCATAGCTAGGCACTAGGCTATCGGCCTAGCCAACAAGGTTCCCTGGCTTACGCCACCCAAGAAAGTTATTTTCCTGTGCCACTGTCGAGCAGAGACACATAAGTGATCCCCAGGGTGTATTTCCTATTTCCCATCCACTCATCAAGATTTTTCTTGAAGAGTGCTAATGAAGAACTTTTCTTGACATACATGGGTAGCTTGTTCCAGAGTATGGGAAGTCTCTGGGACAGGAATCTATCCCTCCAGCATGTCCTGTTTATTGTGGTGACAAGGTTTAGCTCCCTAGAATGTGTAGCTCGGAGGGATTGGGATTTCTTTTGGTGTAGCATGTCTAACAGCTTTGGGTTTGACATAGCTTTATATGTTAGTCAGAGATCACCTCAGAGTAGGCGATATGCTATGGAGTAAAGCTGGAGTTTTTTGAGACAGTCAGTGTAGGGCATCTGTTTGAGACCAGTAATTCTCTTTGTGAGGTACTTCTGTGGCCTTTCCAGCTGCTGCAGATGTCTTGTGAGGTACATTCCAAAAGGGGAGTTGTACTCTATAATGGGTCTAATGAGTGTCAAGTAGAGGGGAGCAATGGACTCTTTTTCTCCTGGATGAGAACCCTTTTATGATGAGGTGTGCCACGTAGAAGGACTTTCTGACTACTGTGGCAATGTGACTATCAAAGGAGAGACTACTGTTCACCTAGGTCCCAAGGTCTCTTATCACACATTCGGTGTTAAATAGACTGCTGTCTATGTAGTAGATCATGGGAACAGAGTTTTTACCAAAGAGAATGACGATACACTTTTTGGCATTGAGCTTGAGGCCATGGCTCTGACACCAGGCATCTGTCTCAGCGAGGCCCTTCTCTAGGATTTCCACATCATTTGGGGACTCGACTATGGCTCCTAATTTGCAGTCATCTGCGAACTTCATTAGCCAGAGGCCTTCTGTGTTAGCCTGTACTTCAAGAAAGTAGATACCAAACAGGAGAGGTCCCAGGACTGAGCCCTGTGGTACTCCACTTGTCACTGCTTTGAGGTTAGATTTGGAGTGTGCAACTTTTACAGTGTGGGTTCTCTCAGTGAGCCATTTGGCAAACCATCTGGTGACGTAGGGATTTATACCTAGTTTAGTGAGTTTAGCTATAATTCCAGAATTGGGGATGGTGTCGATAGCCTTGGCGAGATCAAGATAGGCTGTGTGAACCACCTTACCCTCATCTACGGCTTTGGTGACTGCCTCAAAGAAGTCGATCAGGTACATGAGGCATGATCTGCCTTTCACAAACCCGAACCGGGTAGGATCCAGAGTTTGGAGGTTACCAATGTCTTTGTTTGAGTTCCATGATGATACGTTCCATGGCCTTGCAGACCAGGCTCGTCAGGCTAATAGGGTGATGTTGCTGAATGATGGCAGATATCCCGGCTCATCATCTTGGTGGTCAGGAGGATTTAAAGTGATAGTAGAGTTGTCACCTTGATGGTCACTAAGAGATAGAATGGAGGGTGATTTTAAGTACTTTGTATTTTATTTTCAGAAAAGTTTACACCAGACATTGAGATTTCATAGAACAAGTTGTTTCACTTGCACAGTGTGTATTTTTTGAAGATGTTTTTTCATGTATTTACTTTGTAACAGTGCTTTTGTCCTTCTGCACAATTTGTTGCACGATATTTATTTCTTTGTTGAATGTTACTTGAAGGGTTCTATTTTATTCCTCCAAGAAAACCTTCTACAGCAAATGTTTCTTTTTTTTCATGTTAAATGTTTACTTATTGTAATTTGTTGTAATACATTGTTTGTGTCTGAGGTTTTTTGAAGTACTCAGGTGTTTAAGTTCTATAACAAATTTGAAGTAGAATACAACCCCCCCCCCAAAAAAAAAAAAAAAAAAAAACAGATGTAGAAGAGAGAAACTTTTGTCCTACTTCACTATCCAGAGGATAGCAGTTTTGACTGGAATTACTGGAAAGGCCATTTACCAGAGCACCATTAGAAGGCCAGGAAGGTTGTACCTTCCTTGACGTAAGTCAATTTTTGAACTGTTCCATTGTTTTGCATTGCTGCCGCCAATAAGCAAGAGATCAAGCTTACATCAGACTTTTATTTCAGAGGGCAAGGGTCTAAGGGTTCACCTATGGCAGTCACCTGTGGGGATGCATCCCCAGGTTGCATGCCTCACCTTTCCTGTGATTGTCTAGTTTGAACAGATCTGCAGCTGGCCTGATCCCTGACAAAAGCCTCTTGATTCACATAGCATAACTTCTGTGGAAGGTTGGGCGCTGGGCTGGCAACTCGACACCATAAATCTCCACTGCTAATCATGAGCGGACAGGTGATCCGTTGTGGCGACCCCTAACCGGGAAAAGCTGAAAGAAGAAGAAGAAAAATGTAATATGCAGTGATGAAATTAAAAAGTAAGGTGAAATGAAATGTCAGGGCAAAGATTATTGCTGTCAGGAAATGAAGAGGCAGATCTGAAGTAGGTGACTTAATTTGGTCTTCAACCTGTGAGTCTATGGATCTGAACTGGATCCGACACGGCCACATAGCCAGCATCTGATCTGAGCTCCAGACTTCTCCCCTTACCCATAATGCCCCCCGCCTCCTTCTTCCTTTCAGATCTCGTTTGCCACTGAATGGCTTGCATCATGGGATTGAGCTCCGAGCAATTTTCATGGTGAGTAGTTAGTTTTTTTGATCTCTCTTCATTTTCTGTGTTTCTTCTATCTTCCCACAGTTCCCCTATCCTCGTTGGGCGTCAATATTTAAATTAAAAAAATTTTAAAAGTTTTTGTCATCGTTTCCTGCCTTTAACATTTCTGTGTTAGCGAGTGTGTGTGTGACTGTGTACCTTTTGGTGTTCCCGGTTAGTATGGCTGATACCCCTAAGCCTGGATTCAGGAAGTGCACAGAGTGTGGCCGTAAGCTTTCCTCAGCTGATGGCCACACTCTGTGTGTAGTTTGCCTCCGATCAACCCACTTGCTTTCCCCCTGCACTATCTGCATAGGATTCAACCCACGGGCTTTTCAGGGCAGGAGGGATAAGCTGATCCTGAAGGGTTTGCGCCCCTCCTCGGGGACGGCTATCCTCACACCTCCGGCTTTGGCTACATCTTCCTTTTCTCCTTCCTAGGCTTCTGGGACTCAAACTCCTGCTAAGAGGCCTGGGGAAGGAGAGAAGCACCATAAAAAGGACAGACCCAGGAAGTGGTCCGTGGGACCTCCACCTAAGTCTAAGTACCCATCCCAGTCCTAGTACTCCTTGGCTCCATTCTCCAGGATTCTCCCCGGAGCTGGAAGTGTCTCTGTCTCCTTTGAGGGCTTCCTCTCATTGGAACTCCCGGTCAGTGTTAGTGGCCTCCTCTTCCTGGTCTACCTGTAGCCATAGCAAGGCAGAGATGGACAGGATGATGCAGAAGTTCATCCACACCCAAATCCAGATGGGAGAATTGTCCAGCCCCTCTCCCTATGAAGCAGGGAGCTCGCAGACGTTTTTCACCCCAATAACTCCTTCTCCAATCCTTCAGTTTCGGAGTCTTTGGATCTAAGGAGTCTCGGGGTTGGGGGAGTTCGGCACCGATGTTACCTTGTACCTCGACGCCAGCCACTGCCTTGAGTGTGTCGGATCGGACCAGATTGGATCCAGGCTCTCGGAGCCACAGCCTCAGTGTCGGATCCGAGGGGGTGCTGTTGCCTCTGAGTTTGTTGGAGCACAGTCTTCCTCTCGGCTCCTGCAGTCTCGACTCCGACTGCCTTGTCAAATCTGTGGGGGATGACTCCTAATCTTGTTTCTCAGGATATCTGCTCCCCATTGGCCTTTGACATGGTGGAGTGGGTTCTCTCGAGTCTGTTGAGACCCCTGGACCATCTTGTCCTCGGACTCCACCCCGACTCCCTTGATTTTGGGTATGGCCTCGACCCTCCTGCCATCTCAGTGACAGATTATGCCTGGTTTGCCTCAGGAAGCCCCTATTTGGGAACAACAAGAGGTTTACGAGTTCCCACCAGAGAGTCCCACTGAGGAGGTTCCTCGCAAACGGACATGCAAAAGGAGGCACTTGGACTCCTCCCCAGAGTCCCTCACCGAAGACACTGACTTGGAGGAAGGGGAAAGTTCCCCCCAATCACCCCCAAGGATGTCTCCTTTGGAGACATCTTAGAACTCCTTTGGCAGATGGGGGGGATGGTCCATCCAAAAACCAACTCTGGACGAGTCAGTGTTCTAGAGGCATTCAGCTCAGGCCCATCTACTTTCTGAATGTCCCCTCCTGCGGGCCTGTTTGTGGACCTCATAACGTCTCAGGCATGGGAGGAACCAGCCACTTTGGAGCCCATCTTCAAGCACCCAGATAAGGTTCTCAGCCCCCCATCAGAGAGGCCTAGTTCGAGCAAGGGGTCCCCAGTGAATGCTTTGGTGGTGGCAGCGGCCACGAAGAAAGAGCTTGCACAGGAGAGCTCTAAGGTACATCCTCCTGACTGGGAGTCATGGACCATGGACCGTTTAGACAAGCGGGTGTACACTTCATCAACCTTTATTATAAGGGCACTGAACTATGTGGTGCACATCATTTGGGTGCATCGAGACCTAGTTAAGGAGTTCACTGAGTCGCCCCTGGAGCCCAAGTTGGCAGAGGGCAAGAAGACATTTTCCACACAGATAGCTACTCTTAGAGCGGTAGCAAACACGTCCATGCGTCTTCTCTCCCATGCTACAGAGGGAGCCGCCAGGGTGGCTGGCTCTGGCGTTGCCATAGGCGCCATGCCTGGCTCAGGCTTTGTCAATTCTCAGAACACTTCAAGGTGTCATTTGCAAATGCCCCTTATGATGGTTCCTCCCTGTTTGGGAAGTCAGTTCATGACACCCTGGTCCAGAGTGAGAAGGATGGGACAAAGAGATGGTTTTTCCAGTTTCCTCAGTTCCCTCTCTCCTCAACACTTCCTCACCTTTCCCCAGTCCAGAGGGTTATGGGGGATGCCATCCCTAGAGCAGAGGTCCGAGAATTTTGGGTTTTTTTTCGAGTTTTTTTTTTCGGACAGATCCATGCAGCAGCCCTGAGAGGCTGCCCGACTGCTCATCTTTGGAGACAGTCGGGGGTCAACTTTTGCTACACCCAACAGTGTGGGAGTCCATTGGGTGTTGCAAGTTATATCCAGAAGTTATTCCTAGAAATAGACAGACCGCTAACAAAGCAAGTCATCCAACCCGTTCCCCTAGACCAATCTGGATTGGGCATTTATTCCAGGTTCTTTTTAGTGCCAAAGAAAGCAGGGGACTTAAGACCCATTCTGGATCTATCTACCTTGAACCTGTCAGTAGCCAAAGAGAAATTCCAGATGGTCACTCTTCAATACATCCTGCCCTACCTTCAGGCGAAAGATTGGATGTGCTCAATCGACCTTCAGGACACATACTGTCATATAAAGATGAACAGGCGCTCCCACGGGTTTCTCCTCTTCTGTCTGTGGGTCAATTATTATCAGTTCAGAGCCCTTCCCTTTGGCCTTACCACAGCCCCCAGGGCATTCACCAAAGTGATGGCTGTCGTAGCGGCTCACTTGAGGCTTCAGGGAATTCAGGTCTTCCGTTACCTGGACGATTGGCTCTTTGCTAACCCCCACCAAGCTTCTGCTTTGCCGAGCCAGAGATTATTTCCTTTTATTAGCGAACAGTCTGGGCATCACCATCAATCTCAGCAAATCATCACTGACCACAGTCCAGGTTCTAGAATTCATTGAGGCTTGGTTGGATACCATCCAAATGAATGTTTACCTCACCCCAGAAAGAGTACGCAGTCTTAGAGTTCATGTCTCATACTTTCTTCAGGCTCATCTTCCCACAGCAGAGACATTTCTGTGGGCACTGGGGTCCATGGCAGCCACAGTCAATCTGTTACCCCTTGCAAAACTTCATATGCGAATTCTCCAGTGAAAGCTAGCAGTCCAGTGGTCTCTACTAGATCTTCCATTGTCCTATCCAGTCTGTCTATCCTGTGTTTGCAGGGACTTTCTTCAATGGTGGATTCTTTCTGCGGACCTTGTCAGGGGACATCCCTTTCTCCTGTCCTTTCCTAAAACCATAGTGACCATGGACGCCTCCCAGCTAGGGTGGAGGGACATTACTTGGGAAGGACAGTTCAAGGCACGTGGTCTCCTATCGAGACCACTTTGCATATCAGCCTCCTGGAGATGAGGACGGTTTTTCTGATGATGCAGGCCCTTCATGCCCATCTTCCTCTAGGGACTATTGCGATCCAGACAGACAGCATGTCTGTAGTCTGGTATATCAACAAACAAAGAGGAACCAGGTCTTATCCCCTTTGTCACAAAACCATGGGAGTGTGGGAATGGGCGATTTCCACCGGCCATTTTCTGGGTGCGATGCACATTCTGGGATGGTCCAACATTCTAGCGGACAGGCACAGCAGGAGTATTCTGATGCCTTACGAGTGGTCTCTGAATTGTTCAGTAGCGGAACAGATCTTCCTCAAGTGAGGTCGACATTGCTACGATCTCTGCATCTCCTTCCAACGCAAAATGCATCCAGTTCTTTACTCTGAATCCCCCTCAAGGGGAAGGCCCCATTGATGCGCTGGTCCATGCTTGGCATCTCGGGCTTCTTTATGCCTCTCCCCCGTTACCTCTTATTTCGAAGTTTCTTCAGAAAGCTCGCAGGCTGGGGAACACAGTGATCCTCATTGCCCCATTCTGGCTTCGCCAAGTCTAGTTTTCCTCCCTTTGGTCTCATCTAGTAGTTCCACCATGGACCTTGGATCCGGTTCTGGATCTCATTTTACACCCCTCAGGGATTCCTTGCCGAGACCTGGACAGTCTGAAACTCACCGCTTGATTGCTCCAATTCCCCTTGATTATTAGAACTCCTGGTTTATCCATTCTGGTTAAAACCATTTTGGTGGAGGCTCACAAATCTTCCACCAGAAAAGTATATCATATCAAGTGGAAACTATTCTCCATATGGGCCTCTCAGCGGGATTTAGATCCCTATACAGCTCCTGTCCCAGGTATTAGAATTTTTGCTGGGGATCTTTCGACAAGGGGCTAGTTCCTCTACTGTGAAAATTCAACTTGCTGCTATTTCTAATTTTCATGTGTGGGAGAATATGTCTCTACTATCCTCTTCTAGACTTTGGAAGACCTTCCTTAAAGGTACCTTTCTTTTAAGGCCCCCGGTGAAGGATCCTATGCCTCCATGGGACTTCATTTTTGTACTTCAGATCCCCTCCTTTTGAGCCTGCAGCTTCAGTAGATTTGCAGTATCTATCTTGGAAGACTGCTTTTTTGGTAGCTATTACGTCTGCCAGGAGGGTTTGGGAACTTCAAGCATTGTCCATCAAATCTCCTTACATGATTTTTCATAAGGATAGGGTTTCCCTGCGCACTAATCCGCCCTTCCATCCCAAAGTGGCGTCAGTACCTAATATTAATGAAACTATCAATCTTCCTGTCTTTTTTCCTAATTTCCATAACAGGGGTGAATATAAATTGCATTCACTGGATGTACACAGGCATTTGAAGTTTTACTTACACAGGACGAAATCCTTTCATAAATCAGATCAGTTATTTGTCTCCTATTCAAAGCCATTCTTTGAGAGGCCAGTTTCTAAAGTGACTATTGCTCATTGAATTTCCCAGTGCATTATTTGAGCATATTCTATCAAAGCAATTTCCCCTCCAGGTCAGGTAAAAGCCCATTCCACGAGGTCTATGGTCACTTCAGCGGCTTTTTGGTCCAGGGTGTCATTGAATGATATTTGTTCTGCAGCCACCTGGTCCTCATCTCATACTTTCATCTCACATGACAAATTGGACATTGTATCCAGGAATAGGGAATCCTTTTGCTCCACGGTGCTCTGGAATATCCTTCCATAAGGGCCACCCAGGTGTTTGTAGCTGGGGACGCACAAGTGGAAGACCAAATGAGTCAACTACTTCAGATAAAGAAATATGTACTCACCATAACATTCCATCTGAGTAGTACTTCATTTGTCTTCAACCATCCCCCCTTCCCCCAACCTTGTCACTATTGTCCTGGCCTTGTATTTGAGAGATGAGCATTCCCTTGGTATGCTTGGCTCAGGAATTTTGGGGGTGCCGATAGTGGTAAGGTCTTTTTTTGGTTCGGGCTTATGTTCTGTTGAGCAACAATCTCGATCTGAAGGGAGGAAGGAGACGGGGGGCATTATGGGTAAGGGAAGGATCTTGGAGCTCAGATCCGATGCTGGTTATGCAGACGTGTCGGATCCACTTCAGATTCATAGACCCACAGGTTGAAGACAAATGAAGTGCAACTACTCAGATGAAACGTTATGGTGATTACATAACTTATTTTTTTTGTACAGTATGGATGCAAGTTTGAATACTGAGAAATCTGAACTAAACTCATAAAATATATTCATAGCCTGTACTGATTTATTTGATAGCTTTGTGTTATCTTCTTGGAGACATGCCCTGAGAAGAGTTTGCATTGCTCTGAGAAGTAAGCTAGAGGGAAGAAAAACTGAAGAAAACAGAATCTTTAGGTATTTCTAGTAGAGAATGGGTTAAAAGTATGGTGGCTATAGTAAATCCAGACAAAGTAGTGGGTTAAAAGAAAACAGTGCCCATTGAAGACAATGTAATACTACATATTCACTATTTGATACAAAATACAAATGTGGGCTTTTGACCAAGTGAAACCGGATGAGATAGACCAAAGCTGCATTCTTAAAGTATTCCTTTTGGCAGATACAGATTGTTGAGAATACCCTTTGGTATATCATGCATACTTGGAGTGTCTTGAATGGCATCTGCAGAAATGTTTTTAAATTTTTCAGATTTGATATTATTAATGACATTCTTGTGTGTGGCTCTCGAAAGCAGGCACATGATTGCAAACTAATTCAACCATTAGGCATAATTAGACCGACACTAAATAAATCTAATATATGGGTCGTATTGTAACTGCTGATGATTTTATGAAGAAATGGGAGGTGCCTTGAATCATTCCCCCTCCCGCGGAGGACCTGTTACAAAGAATGGAAACATCTAGATTCTGTTGCCTTAACCCCCCCCCCAAAAAAAAAAATGGATGTCTTTTATAAGTCCCCAGCTGAATAAACTGAGATTCTGATTAGATTCAGATTTAACAATCCAGAGCAGAATTCTGTTGCTCTCCTCAGCTGAACAGAGGACACAGATCACAGCATTTTTGCCACATTGCTAGCAGCAAGCAGTGTAAAACCTTTGACAAGGTCCACGAGAGTATTAACTTATGATACTCCAGCATTAAAGTTCTGTCATTTTACACAACCTGTGACTTTACAGGTGGATGCAAGTCAGCCAGATCTTGGTATTATATTGATTTGTTAGTGTTATTTTGCTTCAAAAAAGCAAACTGATTGCTTATTATTCCAGAGCTCTGACATAGATGCTGTAGTGAAATATAGAATGATAAGAAAATGTTGGCAGTAATATACTGATATCAAACATTTTGCAATAATATTTATGGTACAGCAGTATTACTAGAATTGTATAACAGACCTTTGCAAAGTATCATTAAAAAATCTCAGTTCGAAGTTTCAGTTAGATTCCAAAGAATACTTTGTAGCTTACAGGAATAAGGTTTGGAAGAATAATAATAGAAAGGTGGCACGTGAATGCATATTGCTGACACCCTAAGTAGAGTATTCAAAATGAACAAAAGGATGACTAGAACATGAGTTATATACAACCATTATGTCTTTGGTTACACTGATCCAGCTAAAAAGATATGCTCACGACGATGAGGAAATGAAACATTTGAAAGAATTTGTTATGTTTCGCCTGAGAAAAAAATAACACTCCCTCCCTCTGTTCATGCCCATTGTTCTTACCATGGTAAGTTAACCTGTATAAAAGGTTTGATAACGCCATCTTATTAACATAAATGGGGCAAGAGATAGTGAGAAATGCACACAAATCACACCTGGGTATGACAAAGTGCAATGGGAGCACTTGTGAGACATTTATTATTTTGGTATATGGTAACAGAGGGATGTTAGTAGGAAACTGAAATATTTCTGAAGTGCAGAATCAAAACAAGAAGACAGAAATTATGTCTCATGATACTCCTAAATTCTTTCAACACAGGCTTGGTATGAATCTATTTCAGCACAGATACCAGATCTATATTTTTGTGTAGGTCACTATTCAAAGCTCCCGCAGGGTAGTACATCGTAAAAGATTGATGAGTTTAAATGTGATTAATGTGCTGCCGGATATTTCCTCTGTACTTTTAGTAGTGTCAGACAGTGGGGCTCATTTCATGAGTACTGCGTTTTGGTAGTTTGCGAAATTTTGCAGATTTTTATCATCTGTCTAGTATTTAGTACCATCAAAGCAATGATCATGCTGGAAAGATTATTCAAGATGCAAAAAACATTTTCAGGAACCCTTAATTTTCAACAAAAGTAAAGTGCTACTTAGCACTATTTGAGTATTGGAGTAGTCCTTTACAAGAATTTGGATTGCTGCTCTCACAATTATTCACGGAAAGAAGACTTATCATGAAAGTTAGTGATGTCATTTGCATTATTGCATCCTCTTAATACTGGAGTAATGCAGAAGTAATGAAAAGTGAACGTATTCAAAATATGATAACAGAACACGAAATGTGACAACATTAAAAGAAGGAGAATGCTAATTAAATTGCCAAAATCCTAAATAATAAACATTCTGATAGGTTAATGGCAACTGTTATAACTGTGCCAAATGAGCAGAGACCTTAATGTATGTAGCTCAAGAAGATGTTAACAGAAACCAGTAATAATTAGTCTCTGTTCCTTATGCTGTCATTGAACAGTACTCCAGATTAACAGCCTCTGAATTTGAAAAGATTTCCCATAATTGCACTTTTTAGTCAGAGTGAAGTAACAAAAAGACAACAGTGCTAAGATGGGCTGAGTTCTAAAGACTGAAATCTAAATCAACTTCTGATGAAACTAGCATATCTACTGGTAATGTGTTGTTATATCCCCAAGACTTTCAGTATGAAGAATTCTGAAAAACGTTATTTTGCCTAGAACCAAGTATGTAACCACATTTTACAAAGTTAAACAAATACTTGTATGATATGTGCTCTGTATAACTTGGATTAAATGCAGTTCTTAGTGATGTAGTAAAATGCTGTTTGTTGTCGGCAACGAGCCCTGAAGAACAAATGTTTCAGGGCGGAACAAATGGAGGAGAGAGAAAAACTGGAAAAAAAATAAATTCTGTATCCATTTCTGTCTCTGAAAGGCAGTACATTATGAAAGGCTCCCAGTACAGCTCAGTGTATTCTCTAACAACGGTAGAAAAGGTACCTTCACCACTGTCAGTTAAGAAGGATCAAAAGCCTGAAAGATGCGGGCCCCTAAAAAATGTATGCAGCCTTAGGAAACAATATCTTCTTCCACTTTCTTTCCTAAGGGAGAATTCCCAGAACAGGAAACAAGAAATTTGTGAGGCTTGACAGAAACTTCCAGATGTCATTTAAGTTTCTGCAGTGCCATCAGCAATCTGACTTCATGAACCCACTTCAGTGAGTCTAAAACTGGATTCTTCTTCTCTCCTGATCCAGCTCAGCAGTTTTCTGTGAACCTGCTGCACGTAGAAGTGCACCTGCCCTGTGCCTTTGCACATCATGCTATCAGGTGCTTCATTAGGAAAGCATGGTAGGCCTCTGCCTAACTGTATACCCACCAGTTATATTCTGTCATTCAGACAAGTCAGATCTTTGTCAAACTTATGTTTTGAAAAACTTGGCATGTTTGATTACTGAAGCACAAGAAACCTCATGTTGCCTATATGGTCACAAAGTAATAAGCTAAGACAAGCATCGGTATTCTGTACCAGCTAGGAAAAGAGCAACATATGATGCACTGCCATACATTCCAGCAATTTAGCCTGGGCCCATGTAGGTGTAGAAGGGAGAAACTCTTTGCCTATCTCATGCCCATATAATGACAGCAGCTGAAAGCAAGAGTGCCCTATACTGGAGATCTTTGCCAGGTTGTCATCAAAAGACTAAGGAAATGGTGAATGGACCTCTGTTGCACACTTCTTGGCAGTAAGTCCAATGTTGAAATGGCCTTCAGCCCCATATGTTTGACTTTCATCCTTTTCCTTCAGTTTGGCAAATGATGCAGGATCTAGAGTATGTACACCACTTGCTCACAGCTTGAGTGAGTGAGCTCAGGGTGTAGGTAGGGTCCATCTCCTGGTTAATTGTCTAGAGCGCATCTATTCCAACCTGATCCTAGCCCTTTGCGTCACCTGGTCATGGATCACTGGTGGCACATGGGGAACGAGTCCTCTTCCCAGGCTTCCTCCTGGATGAGGAAGGCTTATTAGCTTAAGAGTAAGAAGGTTCATTACATGGCTTCATGCTTGACCTTCTCATGTGCTCCGCATGGACACATTTCCTGTAGAACTTGGTCGGGGGGTGTATGGGCTCCTTCACCTTCAGCTTTCTTTGAGGAGTTCAAAGGATCCAGAGGCCATTATCTTAGAGTGCTTCCTGCCTTCACTTCACTTCACCCAGGAAGCCCCGTCCTTTGGAGAAACCTTAAAATTTGTAAAACCCACTGTAGACTGGCCTCAGGCTATTTCATGAAATGTGCGAGTGTTTGGTGAAAGAATGTGAGTTATCTTGAAGGATTCCACCCTCCTCAAAGCCTGTTGGAAAAGATGGAATCACCTAGATTTTATTTCCTTAGCTCCCAAGCAAGTGTATGTCCTTTATAAGCCCCAAATGCTGTTGAGCAGAGAACCTAGGTATCACAACATTTTTCCACATTGCTAGCAGG